>NW_027511433.1:0-25187 GCF_048772815.1 Callospermophilus lateralis
TCTCCTAGGTTGAAGCACTCGTTTGCAGGAACAGTTTGAATTTTCAGGTTTCACTGCGTTTTCTCCTATATTGACAGATGCAGTTAGAACTCTAAATCAAACACGGTTTGTGGTAGCTTCTTGAAACTTGACACAATACAGTAGTTCTACGTTCTATCTCTAAGGTTTGTTTCCTCTTGATGTAGCCTTAGGCAGAGACTGGCGAATAACTCATTCAATGAAAGGCATTGGTAGGCTGCCAAAAAACTACAGTCTCCTGAAATCACAACATATATTTTTTCTTCCGACCTTCATGATAACTTCAAGTAATGAGCAGTACACCAATCAAACTTGGGTGCAAAAGTTTCGTTCTCCAAGGTTGAAGCATTCCTTTGCAGGAACAGTTTGAATTTTTAGGTTTCACTGCGTTTTCTCCTATATTGACAGATACAGTTAGAACTCTAAATTAAACACGGTTTGTGGTAGCTTCTTGAAAATTGACACAATACAGTCGTTCTACGTTCTAACTCTAAGGTTTGTTTCCTCTTGATGTAGCCTTAAGCAGAGACTGGCGAATAACTCATTCAATGAAAGGCGTTGGTAGGCTGCCAAAAACGACAGTCTCCTGAAATCAAAACATATATTTTTTCTTCCGACCTTCATGATACTTTCAAGTAATGAGCAGTACACCAATCAAACTTGGATGCCCAAGTTTCGTTCTCCTATGATGAAGCATTCGTTTGCAGGAACAGTTTGAATTTTTATTTTTCACTCTGTTTTCTCCTATATTGACAGATGCAGTTAGAACTCTAAATCAACACGGTTTGTGGTAGCTTCTTGAACTTGACACAATAAAGTAGTTCTACGTTCTATCCCTAAGGTTTGTTTCCTCTTGATGTAGCCTTAAGCAGAGAGTGGCGAATAACACTTTCAATGAAAGGCATTGTTAAGCTTCCAAAAAACTACCATCTCCTGAAATCTCAATGTATATTTGTTCATCCGACCTTCACGATAATTTCAAGTAATGAGCAGTACACCAATCAAACTTGGATGCCCAAGTTTCGTTCTCCTAGGTTGAAGCATTCGTTTGCAGGAACAGTTTGAATTTTTAGGTTTCACTGCGTTTTCTCCTATATTGACAGATGCAGTTAGAACTCTAAATCAAACACAGTTTGTGCTAGCTTCTTGAAACTTGACACAATACAGTACTTCTACGTTCTATCTCTAAGGTTTGTTTCCTCTTGATGTAGCCTTAAGCAGAGACTGGCGAATAACTCATTCAATGAAAGGCGTTGGTAGGCTGCCAAAAAACTACAGTCTCCTGAAATCACAACATATATTTTTTCTTCCGACCTTCATGATACTTTCAAGTAATGAGCAGTACACCAATCAAACTTGGATGTCCAAGTTTCGTTCTCCTAGGTTGAAGCATTCGTTTGCAGGAACAGTTTGAATTTTTAGGTTTCCCTGCGTTTTCTCCTATATTGACATATGCAGTTAGAACTCTAAATCAAACACGGTTTGTGGTAGCTTCTTGAAACTTGACACAATACAGTAGTTCTACGTTCTATCTCTAAGGTTTGTTTCCTCTTGATGTAGCCTTAAGCAGAGACTAGCGAATAACTCATTCAATGAAAGGCGTTGGTAGGCTGCCAAAAAACTACAGTCTCCTGAAATCACAACATATATTTTTTCTTCCGACCTTCATGATACTTTAAAGTAATGAGCAGTACACCAATCAAACTTGGATGTCCATGTTTTGTTCTCCTAGGTTGAAGCTTTCGTTTGCAGGAGAAGTTAGAATTTTTAGGTTTCACTGCGTTTTCTTCTATATTGACAGATGCAGTTAGAACTCTAAAACAAACACGGTTTGTGCTAGCCTCTTGAAACTAGACACAATACAGTAGTTCTACGTTCTAACTCTAAGGTTTGTTTCCTCTTGATGTAGCCTTAAGCAGAGACTGGCGAATAACTCATTCAATGAAAGGCGTTGGTAGGCTGCCAAAAAACTAGTCTCCTGAAATCACAACATATATTTTTTCTTCCGACCTTCATGATACTTTCAAGTAATGAGCAGTACACCAATCAAACTTGGATGTCCATGTTTCGTTCTCCTAGGTTGAAGCATTCGTTTGCAGGAGAGTTTGAATTTTTAGGTTTCACTGCGTTTTCTTCTATATTGACAGATGCAGTTAGAACTCTAAAACAAACACGGTTTGTGCTAGCCTCTTGAAACTAGACACAATACAGTAGTTCTACGTTCTAACTCTAAGGTTTGTTTCCTCTTGATGTAGCCTTAAGCAGAGACTGGCGAATAACTCATTAAATGAAAGGCGTTGGAAGGCTGCCAAAAAACTACAGTCTCGTGAAATCACAACATATATTTTTTCTTCCGACCTTCATGATAACTTCAAGTAATGAGCAGTACACCAATCAAACTTGGATGCCCAAGTTTCGTTCTCCTAGGTTGAAGCATTCGTTTGCAGGAAGAGTTTGAATTTTTAGGTTGCACTGCGTTTTTTTCTATATTGACAGATGCAGTTAGAACTCTAAATCAAACACGGTTTGTGCTAGCCTCTTGAAACTTGACACAATACAGTAGTTCTACGTTCTAACTCTAAGGTTTGTTTCCTCTTGATGTAGCCTTAAGCAGAGACTGGCGAATAACACATTCAATGAAATTCATTGTTAAGCTTTCAAAAAACTACCATCTCCTGAAATCTCAATGTATATTTGTTCATCCGACCTTCACGATAATTTCAAGTAATGAGCAGTACACCAATCAAACTTGGATGCCCAAGTTTCGTTCTCCTAGGTTGAAGCATTCGTTTGCAGGAACAGTTTGAATTTTTAGGTTTCACTGCGTTTTCTCCTATATTGACAGATGCAGTTAGAACTCTAAATCAAACACGGTTTGTGGTAGCTTCTTGAAACTTGACACAATACAGTAGTTCTACGTTCTATCTCTAAGGTTTGTTTCCTCTTGATGTAGCCTTAAGCACAGAAGGGCGAATAACTCATTCAATGAAAGGCGTTGGTAGGCTGCCCAAAAACTACAGTCTCCTGAAATCACAACATATATTTTTTCTTCCGACCTTCATGATACTTTCAAGTAATGAGCTGTACAAGAATCAAACTTGGATGTCCAAGTTTCGTTCTCCTAGGTTGAAGCATTCGTTTGCTGGAACAGTTTGAATTTTTAGGTTTCACTGCGTTTTCTTCTATATTGACAGATGCAGTTAGAACTCTAAATCAAACACGGTTTGTGCTAGCTTCTTCAAACTTGACACAATACAGTAGTTCTACGTTCTATCTCTAAGGTTTGTTTCCTTTTGATGTAGCCTCAAGCAGAGACTGGCGAATAACTCATTCAATGAAAGGCATTGTTAGGCTGCCAAAAAACTACAGTCTCCTGAAATCACAACATATATTTTTTCTTCCGACCTTCGTGATACTTTCAAGTAATGAGCAGTACACCAATCAAACTTGGATATCCAAGTTTCGTTCTCCTAGGTTGAAGCATTCGTTTGCAGGAACAGTTTGAATTTCTAGGTTTCTCTGCGTTTTCTCCTATATTGACATATGCAGTTAGAACTCTAAATCAAACACGGTTTGTGGTAGCTTCTTGAAACTTGACACAATACAGTAGTTCTACGTTCTATCTCTAAGGTTTGTTTCTTCTTGATGTAGCCTTAAGCAGAGACTGGCGAATAACTCATTCAATGAAAGGCGTTGGTAGGCTGCCAAAAAACTACAGTCTCCTGAAATCACAACATATATTTTTTCTTCCGACCTTCATGATACTTTCAAGTAATGAGCAGTACACCAATCAAACTTGGATGCCCAAGTTTCGTTCTCCTAGGTTGAAGCACTCGTTTGCAGGAACAGTTTGAATTTTCAGGTTTCACTGCATTTTGTCCTATATTGACAGATGCAGTTAGAACTCTAAATCAAACACGGTTTGTGGTAGCTTCTTGAAACTTGACACAATACAGTAGTTCTACGTTCTATCTCTAAGGTTTGTTTCCTCTTGATGTAGCCTTAAGCAGAGACTGGCGAATAACTCATTCAATGAAAGGCGTTGGTAGGCTGCCAAAAAACTACAGTCTCCTGAAATCACAACATATATTTTTTCTTCCGACCTTCATGATACTTTCAAGTAATGAGCAGTACACCAATCAAACTTGGATGTCCATGTTTTGTTCTCCTAGTTTGAAGCATTCGTTTGCAGGAGAAGTTTGAATTTTTAGGTTTCACTGCGTTTTCTTCTATATTGACAGATGCAGTTAGAACTCTAAAAAACACGGTTTGTGCTAGCCTCATGAAACTAGACACAATACAGTAGTTCTACGTTCTATCTCTAAGGTTTGTTTCCTCTTGATGTAGCCTTAAGCAGAGACTGGCGAATAACTCATTCAATGAAACGCGTTGGTAGGCTCCCAAAATACTACAGTCTCCTGAAATCACAAGGTATATTTTTTCTTCCGACCTTCATGATAACTTCAAGTAATGAGCAGTACACCAATCAAACTTGGATGCCCAAGTTTCGTTCTCCTAGGTTGAAGCATTCGTTTGCAGGAAGAGTTTGAATTTTTAGGTTGCACTGCGTTTTCTTCTATATTGACAGATGCAGTTAGAACTCTAAATCAAACACGGTTTGTGCTAGCCTCTTGAAACTTGACACAATACAATAGTTCTACTTTCTAACTCTAAGGTTTGTTTCCTCTTGATGTAGCCTTAAGCAGAGACTGGCGAATAACACATTCAATGAAAGGCATTGTTAAGCTTTCAAAAAGCTACCATCTCCTGAAATCACAACATATATTTTTTCTTCCGAACTTCATGATACTTTCAAGTAATGAGCAGTACACCAATCAAACTTGGATGTCCAAGTTTCGTTCTCCTAGGTTGAAGCATTCGTTTGCAGGAAGAGTTTGAATTTTTAGGTTTCACTGCATTTTCTTCTATAGTGACAGATGCAGTTAGAACTCTAAATCAAACACGGTTTGTGGTAGCTTCTTGAAACTTGACACAATACAGTAGTTCTACGTTCTAACTCTAAGGTTTGTTTCCTCTTGATGTAGCCTTAAGCAGAGACTGGCGAATAACTCATTCAATGAAAGGCGTTGGAAGGCTGCCAAAAAACGACAGTCTCCTGAAATCAAAACATATATTTTTTCTTCCGACCTTCATGATACTTTCAAGTAATGAGCAGTACACCAATCAAACTTGGATGCCCAAGTTTCGTTCTCCTATGTTGAAGCATTCGTTTGCAGGAACAGTTTGAATTTTTAGGTTTCACTCTGTTTTCTCCTATATTGACAGATGCATTTCGAACTTAAATCAAACACGGTTTGTGGTAGCTTCTTGAAACTTGACACAATAAAGTAGTTCTACGTTCTATCCCTAAGGTTTGTTTCCTTTTGATGTAGCCTTAAGCAGAGACTGGCGAATAACTCATTGAATGAAAGGCATTGTTAGGCTGCCAAAAAACTACAGTCTCCTGAAATCACAACATATATTTTTTCTTCCGAACTTCATGATAACTTCAAGTAATGAGCAGTACACCAATCAAACTTGGGTGCCCAAGTTTCGTTCTCCTAGGTTGAAGCATTCGTTTGCAGGAACAGTTTGAATTTTTAGGTTTCACTCTGTTTTCTCCTATATTGACAGATGCAGTTCGAACTCTAAATCAAACACGGTTTGTGGTAGCTTTTTGAAACTTGACACAATAAAGTAGTTCTACGTTCTATCCCTAAGGTTTGTTTCCTCTTGATGTAGCCTTAAGCAGAGACTGGCGAATAACACTTTCAATGAAAGGCATTGTTAAGCTTAAAAAAAACTACCATCTCCTGAAATCTCAATGCATATTTTTTCATCTGACCTTCATGATAACTTCAAGTAATGAGCAGTACACCAATCAAACTTGGATGCCCAAGTTTCGTTCTCCTAGGTTGAAGCATTCGTTTGCAGGAACAGTTTGAATTTTTAGGTTTCACTGCGTTTTCTTCTATATTGACAGATGCAGTTAGAACTCTAAATCAAACACGGTTTGTGCTAGCTTCTTGAAACTTGACACAATACAGTAGTTCTACGTTCTATCTCTCAGGTTTGTTTCCTTTTGATGTAGCCTTGAGCAGAGACTGGCGAATAACTCATTCAATGAAAGGCATTGTTAGGCTGCCAAAAAACTACAGTCTCCTGAAATCACAACATATATTTTTTCTTCTGACCTTCATGATACTTTCAAGTAATGACCAGTACACCAATCAAACTTGGATGTCCAAGTTTCATTCTCCTAGGTTGAAGCATTCGTTTGCAGGAACAGTTTGAATTTTTAGGTTTTTCTGCGTTTTCTCCTATATTGACAGATTCAGTTAGAACTCTTAATCAAACACGGTTTGTGGTAGCTTCTTGAAACTTGACACAATACAGTAGTTCTACGTTCTATCTCTAATGTTTGTTTCCACTTGATGTAGCCTTAAGCAGAGACTGGCGAATAACTCATTCAATGAAAGGCGTTGGTAGGCTGCCAAAAAACTACAGTCTCCTGAAATCACAACATATATTTTTTCTTCCGACCTTCATGATACTTTCAAGTAATGAGCAGTACACCAATCAAACTTGGATGCCCAAGTTTCGTTCTCCTAGGTTGAAGCACTCGTTTGCAGGAACAGTTTGAATTTTCAGGTTTCACTGCGTTTTCTCCTATATTGACATATGCATTTAGAACTCTAAATCAAACACGGTTTGTGGTAGCTTCTTGAAACTTGACACAATACAGTAGTTCTACGTTCTATCTCTAAGGTTTGTTTCCTCTTGATGTAGCCTTAAGCAGAGACTGGCGAATAACTCATTCAATGAAAGGCGTTGGTAGGCTGCCAAAAACTAGTCTCCTGAAATCACAACATATATTTTTTCTTCCGACCTTCATGATACTTTCAAGTAATGAGCAGTACACCAATCAAACTTGGATGTCCATGTTTCGTTCTCCTAGGTTGAAGCATTCGTTTGCAGGAGAGTTTGAATTTTTAGGTTTCACTGCGTTTTCTTCTATATTGACAGATGCAGTTAGAACTCTAAAACAAACACGGTTTGTGCTAGCCTCTTGAAACTAGACACAATACAGTAGTTCTACGTTCTAACTCTAAGGTTTGTTTCCTCTTGATGTAGCCTTAAGCAGAGACTGGCGAATAACTCATTAAATGAAAGGCGTTGGAAGGCTGCCAAAAAACTACAGTCTCCTGAAATCACAACATATATTTTTTCTTCCGACCTTCATGATAACTTCAAGTAATGAGCAGTACACCAATCAAACTTGGATGCCCAAGTTTCGTTCTCCTAGTTTGAAGCATTCGTTTGCAGGAAGAGTTTGAATTTTTAGGTTGCACTGCGTTTTCTTCTATATTGACAGATGCAGTTAGAACTCTAAATCAAACACGGTTTGTGCTAGCCTCTTGAAACTTGACAAATACAGTAGTTCTACGTTCTAACTCTAAGGTTTGTTTCCTCTTGATGTAGCCTTAAGCAGAGACTGGCGAATAACACATTCAATGAAAGGCATTGTTAAGCTTTCAAAAAACTACCATCTCCTGAAATCACAACATATATTTTTTCTTCCGAACTTCATGATACTTTCAAGTAATGAGCAGTACACCAATCAAACTTGGATGTCCAAGTTTCGTTCTCTCAGGTTGAAGCATTCGTTTGCAGGAAGAGTTTGAATTTTTAGGTTTCACTGCATTTTCTTCTATAGTGACAGATGCAGTTAGAACTCTAAATCAAACACGGTTTGTGGTAGCTTCTTGAAACTTGACACAATAAAGTAGTTCTACGTTCTATCCCTAAGGTTTGTTTCCTCTTGATGTAGCCTTAAGCAGAGACTGGCGAATAACACTTTCAATGAAAGGCATTGTTAAGCTTCCAAAAAACTACCATCTCCTGAAATCTCAATGTATATTTGTTCATCCGACCTTCACTATAATTTCAAGTAATGAGCAGTACACCAATCAAACTTGGATGCCCAAGTTTCGTTCTCCTAGGTTGAAGCACTCGTTTGCAGGAACAGTTTGAATTTTCAGGTTTCACTGCATTTTCTCCTATATTGACAGATGCAGTTAGAACTCTAAATCAAACACGGTTTGTGGTAGCTTCTTGAACTTGACACAATACAGTAGTTCTACGTTCTATCTCTAAGGTTTGTTTCCTCTTGATGTAGCCTTAAGCAGAGACTGGCGAATAACTCATTCAATGAAAGGCGTTGGTAGGCTGCCAAAAAACTACAGTCTCCTGAAATGACAACATATATTTTTTCTTCCGACCTTCATGATACTTTCAAGTAATGAGCAGTACACCAATCAAACTTGGATGTCCATGTTTCGTTCTCCTAGTTTGAAGCATTCGTTTGCAGGAGAAGTTTGAATTTTTAGGTTTCACTGCGTTTTCTTCTATATTGACAGATGCAGTTAGAACTCTAAAAAACACGGTTTGTGCTAGCCTCATGAAACTAGACACAATACAGTAGTTCTACGTTCTAACTCTAAGGTTTGTTTCCTCTTGATGTAGCCTTAAGCAGAGACTGGCGAATAACTCATTCAATGAAACGCGTTGGTAGGCTCCCAAAAAACTACAGTCTCCTGAAATCACAAGATATATTTTTTCTTCCGACCTTCATGATAACTTCAAGTAATGAGCAGTACACCAATCAAACTTGGATGCCCAAGTTTCGTTCTCCTAGGTTGAAGCATTCGTTTGCAGGAAGAGTTTGAATTTTTAGGTTGCACTGCGTTTTCTTCTATATTGACAGATGCAGTTAGAACTCTAAATCAAACACGGTTTGTGCTAGCCTCTTGAAACTTGACACAATACAATAGTTCTACTTTCTAACTCTAAGGTTTGTTTCCTCTTGATGTAGCCTTAAGCAGAGACTGGCGAATAACACATTCAATGAAAGGCATTGTTAAGCTTTCAAAAAGCTACCATCTCCTGAAATCACAACATATATTTTTTCTTCCGAACTTCATGATACTTTCAAGTAATGAGCAGTACACCAATCAAACTTGGATGTCCAAGTTTCGTTCTCCTAGGTTGAAGCATTCGTTTGCAGGAAGAGTTTGAATTTTTAGGTTTCACTGCATTTTCTTCTATAGTGACAGATGCAGTTAGAACTCTAAATCAAACACGGTTTGTGGTAGCTTCTTGAAACTTGACACAATACAGTAGTTCTACGTTCTAACTCTAAGGTTTGTTTCCTCTTGATGTAGCCTTAAGCAGAGACTGGCGAATAACTCATTCAATGAAAGGCGTTGGTAGGCTGCCAAAAAACGACAGTCTCCTGAAATCAAAACATATATTTTTTCTTCCGACCTTCGTGATACTTTCAAGTAATGAGCAGTACACCAATCAAACTTGGATGTCCAAGTTTCGTTCTCCTAGGTTGAAGCATTCGTTTGCAGGAACAGTTTGAATTTCTAGGTTTCCCTGCGTTTTCTCCTATATTGACATATGCAGTTAGAACTCTAAATCAAACACGGTTTGTGGTAGCTTCTTGAAACTTGACACAATACAGTAGTTCTACGTTCTATCTCTAAGGTTTGTTTCCTCTTGATGTAGCCTTAAGCAGAGACTGGCGAATAACTCATTCAATGAAAGGCGTTGGTAGGCTGCCAAAAAACTACAGTCTCCTGAAATCACAACATATATTTTTTCTTCCGACCTTCATGATACTTTCAAGTAATGAGCAGTACACCAATCAAACTTGCATGCCCAAGTTTCGTTCTCCTAGGTTGAAGCACTCGTTTGCAGGAACAGTTTGAATTTTCAGGTTTCACTGCATTTTCTCCTATATTGACAGATGCAGTTAGAACTCTAAATCAAACACGGTTTGTGGTAGCTTCTTGAAACTTGACACAATACAGTAGTTCTACGTTCTATCTCTAAGGTTTGTTTCCTCTTGATGTAGCCTTAAGCAGAGACTGGCGAATAACTCATTCAATGAAAGGCGTTGGTAGGCTGCCAAAAAACTACAGTCTCCTGAAATCACAACATATATTTTTTCTTCCGACCTTCATGATACTTTCAAGTAATGAGCAGTACACCAATCAAACTTGGATGTCCATGTTTCGTTCTCCTAGTTTGAAGCATTCGTTTGCAGGGTAAGTTTGAATTTTTAGGTTTCACTGCGTTTTCTTCTATATTGACAGATGCAGTTAGAACTCTAAAACAAACACGGTTTGTGCTAGCCTCATGAAACTAGACACAATACAGTAGTTCTACGTTCTAACTCTAAGGTTTGTTTCCTCTTGATGTAGCCTTAAGCAGAGACTGGCGAATAACTCATTCAATGAAACGCGTTGGTAGGCTCCCAAAAAACTACAGTCTCCTGAAATCACAACATATATTTTTTCTTCCGACCTTCATGATAACTTCAAGTAATGAGCAGTACACCAATCAAACTTGGATGCCCAAGTTTCGTTCTCCTAGGTTGAAGCATTCGTTTGCAGGAAGAGTTTGAATTTTTAGGTTGCACTGCGTTTTCTTCTATATTGACAGATGCAGTTAGAACTCTAAATCAAACACGGTTTGTGCTAGCCTCTTGAAACTTGACACAATACAATAGTTCTACTTTCTAACTCTAAGGTTTGTTTCCTCTTGATGTAGCCTTAAGCAGAGACTGGCGAATAACACATTCAATGAAAGGCATTGTTAAGCTTTCAAAAAGCTACCATCTCCTGAAATCACAACATATATTTTTTCTTCCGAACTTCATGATACTTTCAAGTAATGAGCAGTACACCAATCAAACTTGGATGTCCAAGTTTCGTTCTCCTAGGTTGAAGCATTCGTTTGCAGGAAGAGTTTGAATTTTTAGGTTTCACTGCATTTTCTTCTATAGTGACAGATGCAGTTAGAACTCTAAATCAAACACGGTTTGTGGTAGCTTCTTGAAACTTGACACAATACAGTAGTTCTACGTTCTAACTCTAAGGTTTGTTTCCTCTTGATGTAGCCTTAAGCAGAGACTGGCGAATAACTCATTCAATGAAAGGCGTTGGTAGGCTGCCAAAAAACGACAGTCTCCTGAAATCAAAACATATATTTTTTCTTCCGACCTTCATGATACTTTCAAGTAATGAGCAGTACACCAATCAAACTTGGATGCCCAAGTTTCGTTCTCCTATGTTGAAGCATTCGTTTGCAGGAACAGTTTGAATTTTTAGGTTTCACTCTGTTTTCTCCTATATTGACAGATGCATTTCGAACTTAAATCAAACACGGTTTGTGGTAGCTTCTTGAAACTTGACACAATAAAGTAGTTCTACGTTCTATCCCTAAGGTTTGTTTCCTTTTGATGTAGCCTTAAGCAGAGACTGGCGAATAACTCATTGTATGAAAGGCATTGTTAGGCTGCCAAAAAACTACAGTCTCCTGAAATCACAACATATATTTTTTCTTCCGAACTTCATGATAACTTCAAGTAATGAGCAGTACACCAATCAAACTTGGGTGCCCAAGTTTCGTTCTCCTAGGTTGAAGCATTCGTTTGCAGGAACAGTTTGAATTTTTAGGTTTCACTCTGTTTTCTCCTATATTGACAGATGCAGTTCGAACTCGAAATCAAACACGGTTTGTGGTAGCTTCTTGAAACTTGACACAATAAAGTAGTTCTACGTTCTATCCCTAAGGTTTGTTTCCTCTCGATGTAGCCTTAAGCAGAGACTGGCGAATAACACTTTCAATGAAAGGCATTGTTAAGCTTAAAAAAAACTACCATCTCCTGAAATCTCAATGCATATTTTTTCATCTGACCTTCATGATAACTTCAAGTAATGAGCAGTACACCAATCAAACTTGGATGCCCAAGTTTCGTTCTCCTAGGTTGAAGCATTCGTTTGCAGGAACAGTTTGAATTTTTAGGTTTCACTGCGTTTTCTCCTATATTGACACATGCAGTTAGAACTCTAAATTAAACACGGTTGGTGGTAGCTTCTTGAAACTTGACACAATACAGTAGTTCTACGTTCTATTTCTAAGGTTTGTTTCCTCTTGATGTAGCCTTAAGCAGAGACTGACGAATAACTCATTCAATGACAGGCGTTGGTAGGCTGCCTAAAAACTACAGTCTCCTGAAATCACAACATATATTTTTTCTTCCGACCTTAATGATACTTTCAAGTAATGAGCAGTACACCAATCAAACTTGGATGTCCAAGTTTCGTTCTCCTAGGTTGAAGCATTCGTTTGCAGGAACAGTTTGAATTTTTAGGTTTCACTGCGTTTTCTTCTATATTGACAGATGCAGTTAGAACTCTAAATCAAACACGGTTTGTGCTAGCTTCTTGAAACTTGACACAATACAGTAGTTCTACGTTCTATCTCTAAGGTTTGTTTCCTTTTGATGTAGCCTTAAGCAGAGACTGGCGAATAACTCATTCAATGAAAGGCATTGTTAGGCTGCCAAAAAAACTACAGTCTCCTGAAATCACAACATATATTTTTTCTTCCGACCTTCATGATACTTTCAAGTAATGAGCAGTACACCAATCAAACTTGGATGTCCATGTTTCGTTCTCCTAGGTTGAAGCATTCGTTTGCAGGAGAAGTTTGAATTTTTAGGTTTCACTGGGTTTTCTTCTATATTGACAGACGCAGTTAGAACTCTAAAACAAACACGGTTTGTGCTAGCCTCTTGAAACTAGACACAATACAGTAGTTCTACGTTCTAACTCTAAGGTTTGTTTCCTCTTGATGTAGCCTTAAGCAGAGACTGGCGAATAACTCATTCAATGAAAGGCGTTGGAAGGCTGCCAAAAAACTACAGTCTCCTGAAATCACAACATATATTTTTTCTTCCGACCTTCATGATAACTTCAAGTAATGAGCAGTACACCAATCAAACTTGGATGCCCAAGTTTCGTTCTCCTAGGTTGAAGCATTCGTTTGCAGGAAGAGTTTGAAGTTTTAGGTTTCACTGCGTTTTCTTCTATATTGACAGATGCTGTTAGAACTCTAAATCAAACACGGTTTGTGCTAGCCTCTTGAAACTTGACACAATACAGTAGTTCTACGTTCTAACTCTAAGGTTTGTTTCCTCTTGATGTAGCCTTAAGCAGAGACTGGCGAATAACACATTCAATGAAAGGCATTGTTAAGCTTTCTAAAAACTACCATCTCCTGAAATCACAACATACATTTTTTCTTCCGAACTTCATGATACTTTCAAGTAATGAGCAGTACACCAATCAAACTTGGATGTCCAAGTTTCGTTCTCCTAGGTTGAAGCATTCGTTTGCAGGAAGAGTTTGAATTTTTAGGTTCACTGCGTTTTCGTCTATAGTGACAGATGCAGGTAGAACTCTAAATCAAACACGGTTTGTGGTAGCTTCTTAAAACTTGACACAATAAAGTAGTTCTACGTTCTATCCCTAAGGTTTGTTTCCTCTTGATGTAGCCTTAAGCAGAGACTGGCGAATAACACTTTCAATGAAAGGCATTGTTAAGCTTCCAAAAAACTACCATCTCCTGAAATCTCAATGTATATTTGTTCATCTGACCTTCACGATAATTTCAAGTAATGAGCAGTACACCAATCAAACATGGATGCCCAAGTTTTGTTCTCCTAGTTTGAAGCATTCGTTTGCAGGAACAGTTTGAATTTTTAGGTTTCACTGCGTTTATATCCATATTGACAGATGCAGTTAGAACTCTAAATCAAACACAGTTTGTGCTAGCTTCTTGAAATTTGACACAATACAGTAGTTCTACGTTCTAACTCTAAAGTTTGTTTCCTCTTGATGTAGCCTTAAGCAGAGACTGGCGAATAACTCATTCAATGAAAGGCGTTGGTAGGCTGCCAAAAAACGATAGTCTCCTGAAATCAAAACATATATTTTTTCTTCCGACCTTCATGATACTTTCAAGTAATGAGCAGTACACCAATCAAACTTGGATGCATAAGTTTCGTTCTCCTATGTTGAAGCATTCGTTTGCAGGAACAGTTTGAATTTTTAGGTTTCACTCTGTTTTCTCCTATATTGACAGATGCAGTTCGAACTCTAAATCAAACACGGTTTGTGGTAGCTTCTTGAAACTTGAGACAATAAAGTAGTTCTACGTTATATCCCTAAGGTTTGTTTCCTCTTGATGTAGCCTTAAGCAGAGACTGGGAAATAACACTTTCAATGAAAGGCATTGTTAAGCTTCCAAAAAACTACCATCTCCCTGAAATCTCAATGTATATTTTTTCATCCGACCTTCATGATAACTTCAAGTAATGAGCAGTACACCAATCAAACTTGGATGTCCATGTTTCGTTCTCCTAGGTTGAAGCATTCGTTTGCAGGAGAAGTTTGAATTTTTAGGTTTCACTGGGTTTTCTTCTAAATTGACAGATGCAGTTAGAACTCTAAAACAAACACGGTTTGTGCTAGCCTCTTGAAACTAGACACAATACAGTAGTTCTACGTTCTAACTCTAAGGTTTGTTTCCTCTTGATGTAGCCTTAAGCAGAGACTGGCGAATAACTCATTCAATGAAATGCGTTGGAAGGCTGCCAAAAACTACAGTCTCCTGAAATCACAACATATATTTTTTCTTCCGACCTTCATGATAACTTCAAGTAATGAGCAGTACACCAATCAAACTTGGATGCCCAAGTTTCGTTCTCCTAGGTTGAAGCATTCGTTTGCAGGAAGAGTTTGAATTTTTAGGTTTCACTGCGTTTTCTTCTATATTGACAGATGCTGTTAGAACTCTAAATCAAACACGGTTTGTGCTAGCCTCTTGAAACTTGACACAATACAGTAGTTCTTCGTTCTAACTCTAAGGTTTGTTTCCTCTTGATGTAGCCTTAAGCAGAGACTGGCGAATAACACATTCAATGAAAGGCATTGTTAAGCTTTCTAAAAACTACCATCTCCTGAAATCACAACATATATTTTTTCTTCCGAACTTCATGATACTTTCAAGTAATGAGCAGTACACCAATCAAACTTGGATGTCCAAGATTCGTTCTCCTAGGTTGAAGCATTCGTTTGCAGGAAGAGTTTGAATTTTAGGTTTCACTGCGTTTTCTTCTATAGTGACAGATGCAGGTAGAACTCTAAATCAAACACGGTTTGTGGTAGCTTCTTAAAACTTGACACAATAAAGTAGTTCTACGTTCTATCCCTAAGGTTTGTTTCCTCTTGAATGTAGCCTTAAGCAGAGACTGGCGAATAACACTTTCAATGAAAGGCATTGTTAAGCTTCCAAAAAACTACCATCTCCTGAAATCTCAATGTATATTTGTTCATCTGACCTTCACGATAATTTCAAGTAATGAGCAGTACACCAATCAAACATGGATGCCCAAGTTTTGTTCTCCTAGGTTGAAGCATTCGTTTGCAGGAACAGTTTGAATTTTTAGGTTTCACTGCGTTTATATCCATATTGACAGATGCAGTTAGAACTCTAAATCAAACACAGTTTGTGCTAGCTTCTTGAAATTTGACACAATACAGTAGTTCTACGTTCTAACTCTAAGGTTTGTTTCCTCTTGATGTAGCCTTAAGCAGAGACTGGCGAATAACTCATTCAATGAAAGGCGTTGGTAGGCTGCCAAAAAACGATAGTCTCCTGAAATCAAAACATATATTTTTTCTTCCGACATTCATGATACTTTCAAGTAATGAGCAGTACACCAATCAAACTTGGATGCATAAGTTTCGTTCTCCTATGTTGAAGCATTCGTTTGCAGGAACAGTTTGAATTTTTAGGTTTCACTCTGTTTTCTCCTATATTGACAGATGCAGTTCGAACTCTAAATCAAACACGGTTTGTGGTAGCTTCTTGAAACTTGAGAAAATAAAGTAGTTCTACGTTCTATCCCTAAGGTTTGTTTCCTCTTGATGTAGCCTTAAGCAGAGACTGGCGAATAACACTTTCAATGAAAGGCATTGTTAAGCTTCCAAAAAACTACCATCTCCTGAAATCTCAATGTATATTTTTTCATCCGACCTTCATGATAACTTCAAGTAATGAGCAGTACACCAATCAAACTTGGATGCCCAAGTTTCGTTCTCCTAGGTTGAAGCATTCGTTTGCAGGAACAGTTTGAATTTTTAGGTTTCACTGCGTTTTCTCCTATATTGACACATGCAGTTAGAACTCTAAATTAAACACGGTTGGTGGTAGCTTCTTGAAACTTGACACAATACAGTAGTTCTACGTTCTAACTCTAAGGTTTTTTTCCTTTTGATGTAGCCTTAAGCAGAGATTGGCGAATAACTCATTGAATGAAAGGCATTGTTAGGCTGCCAAAAAACTACAGTCTCCTGAAATCACAACATATATTTTTTCTTCCGAACTTCAGGATACTTTCAAGTAATGAGCAGTACACCAATCAAACTTGGATGTCCAAGTTTCGTTCTCCTAGGTTGAAGCATTCGTTTGCAGGAACAGTTTGAATTTTTAGGTTTCACTGCGTTTATATCTATATTGACAGATGCAGTTAGAACTCTAAATCAAACACGGTTTGTGCTAGCTTCTTGAAACTTGACACAATACAGTAGTTCTACGTTCTATCTCTAAGGTTTGTTTCCTTTTGATGTAGCCTTAAGCAGAGACTGGCGAATAACTCATTCAATGAAAGGCATTGTTAGGCTGCCAAAAAAACTAGAGTCTCCTCAAATCACAACATATATTTTTTCTTCCGACCTTCATGATACTTTCAAGTAATGACCAGTACACCAATCAAACTTGGATGTCCAAGTTTCGTTCTCCTAGGTTGAAGCATTCGTTTGCAGGAACAGTTTGAATTTTTAGGTTTCCCTGCGTTTTCTCCTATATTGACAGATGCAGTTAGAACTCTAAATCAAACACGGTTTGTGGTAGCTTCTTGAAACTTGACACAATACAGTAGTTCTACGTTCTATCTCTAAGGTTTGTTTCCTCTTGATGTAGCCTTAAGCAGAGACTGGCGAATAACTCATTCAATGAAAGGCGTTGGTAGGCTGCCAAAAAACTACAGTCTCCTGAAATCACAACATATATTTTTTCTTCTGACCTTCATGATACTTTCAAGTAATGAGCAGTACACCAATCAAACTTGGATGCCCAAGTTTCGTTCTCCTAGGTTGAAGCACTCGTTTGCAGGAACAGTTTGAATTTTCAGGTTTCACTGCGTTTTCTCCTATATTGACAGATGCAGGTAGAACTCTAAATCAAACACGGTTTGTGGTAGCTTCTTGAAACTTGACACAATACAGTAGTTCTACGTTCTATCTCTAAGGTTTGTTTCCTCTTGATGTAGCCTTAAGCAGAGACTGGCGAATAACTCATTCAATGAAAGGCATTGTTAGGCTGCCAAAAAACTACAGTCTCCTGAAATCACAACATATATTTTTTCTTCCGACCTTCATGATACTTTCAAGTAATGAGCAGTACACCAATCAAACTTGGATGTCCATGTTTCGTTCTCCTAGGTTGAAGCATTCGTTTGCAGGAGAAGTTTGAATTTTTAGGTTTCACTGCGTTTTCTTCTATATTGACAGATGCAGTTAGAACTCTAAAACAAACACGGTTTGTGCTAGCCTCTTGAAAGTAGACAAAATACAGTAGTTCTACGTTCTAACTCTAAGGTTTGTTTCCTCTTGATGTAGCCTTAAGCAGAGATTGGCGAATAACTCATTCAATGAAAGGCGTTGGTAGGCTGCCAAAAAACTACAGTCTCCTGAAATCACAAGATATATTTTTTCTTCCGACCTTCATGATAACTTCAAGTAATGAGCAGTACACCAATCAAACTTGGATGCCCAAGTTTCGTTCTCCTAGGTTGAAGCATTCGTTTGCAGGAAGAGTTTGAATTTTTAGGTTGCACTGCGTTTTCTTCTATATTGACAGATGCAGTTAGAACTCTAAATCAAACACGGTTTGTGCTAGCCTCTTGAAACTTGACACAATACAATAGTTCTACGTTCTAACTCTAAGGTTTGTTTCCTCTTGATGTAGCCTTAAGCAGAGACTGGCGAATAACACATTCAATGAAAGGCCTTGTTAAGCTTTCAAAAAACTACCATCTCCTGAAATCACAACATATATTTTTTCGTCCGAACTTCATGACACTTTCAAGTAATGAGCAGTACACCAATCAAACTTGGATGTCCAAGTTTCGTTCTCCTAGGTTGAAGCATTCGTTTGCAGGAAGAGTTTGAATTTTTAGGTTTCACTGCATTTTCTTCTATAGTGACAGATGCAGTTAGAACTCTAAATCAAACACGGTTTGTGGTAGCTTCTTGAAACTTGACACAATACAGTAGTTCTACGTTCTAACTCTAAGGTTTGTTTCCTCTTGATGTAGCCTTAAGCAGAGACTGGCGAATAACTCATTCAATGAAAGGCGTTGGTAGGCTGCCAAAAAACGACAGTCTCCTGAATTCAAAACATATATTTTTTCTTCCGACCTTCATGATACTTTAAGTAATGAGCAGTACACCAATCAAACTTGGATGCCCAAGTTTCGTTCTCCTATGTTGAAGCATTCGTTTGAAGGAACAGTTTGAATTTTTAGGTTTCACTCTGTTTTCTCCTATATTGACAGATGCAGTTAGAACTCTAAATCAAACACGGTTTGTGGTAGCTTCTTGAAACTTGACACAATAAAGTAGTTCTACGTTCTATCCCTAAGGTTTGTTTCCTTTTGATGTAGCCTTAAGCAGAGACTGGCGAATAACTCATTCAATGAAAGGCATTGTTAGGCTGCCAAAAAACTACAGTCTCCTGAAATCACAACATATATTTTTTCTTCCGACCTTCATGATAACTTCAAGTAATGAGCAGTACACCAATCAAACTTGGATGTCTATGTTTCGTTCTCCTAGGTTGAAGCATTCGTTTGCAGGAGAAGTTTGAATTTTTAGGTTTCACTGCGTTTTCTTCTATATTGACAGATGCAGTTAGAACACTAAAACAAACACGGTTTGTGCTAGCCTCTTGAAACTACACAAAATACAGTAGTTCTACGTTCTAACTCTAAGGTTTGTTTCCTCTTGATGTAGCCTTTAACAGAGACTGGCGAATAACTCATTCAATGAAAGGCGTTGGTAGGCTGCCAAAAAACTACAGTCTCCTGAAATCACAAGATATATTTTTTCTTAAGACCTTCATGATAACTTCAAGTAATGAGCAGTACACCAATCAAACTTGGATGCCCAAGTTTCGTTCTCCTAGGTTGAAGCATTCGTTTGCAGGAAGAGTTTGAATTTTTAGGTTGCACAGCGTTTTCTTCTATATTGACAGATGCTGTTAGAACTCTAAATCAAATACGGTTTGTGATAGCCTCTTGAAACTTGACACAATACAATAGTTCTACGTTCTAACTCTAAGGTTTGTTTCCTCTTGATGTAGCCTTAAGCAGAGACTGGCGAATAACTCATTCAATGAAAGGCATTGTTAAGCTTTCAAAAAACTACCATCTCCTGAAATCACAACATATATTTTTTCTTCCGAACTTCATGATACTTTCAAGTAATGAGCAGTACACCAATCAAACTTGGATGTCCAAGTTTCGTTCTCCCAGGTTGAAGCATTCGTTTGCAGGAAGAGTTTCAATTTTTAGGTTTCACTGCATTTTCTTCCATAGTGACAGATGCAGTTAGAACTCTAAAAAAACACGGTTTGTGGTAGCTTCTTGAAACTTGACACAATACAGTAGTTCTACGTTCTAACTCTAAGGTTTGTTTCCTCTTGATGTAGCCTTAAGCAGAGACTGGCGAATAACTCATTCAATGAAAGGCGTTGGTAGGCTGCCAAAAAACGACAGTCTCCTGAAATCAAAACATATATTTTTTCTTCCGACCTTCATGATAATTTCAAGTAATGAGCAGTACACCAATCAAACTTGGATGCCCAAGTTTCGTTCTCCTATGTTGAAGCATTCGTTTGCAGGAACAGTTTGAATTTTTAGGTTTCACTGCGTTTTCTCCTATATTGACAGATGCAGTTAGAACTCTAAATCAAACACGGTTTGTGGTAGCTTCTTGAAACTTGACACAATACAGTAGTTCTACGTTCTATTTCTAAGGTTTGTTTCCTCTTGATGTAGCCTTAAGCAGAGACTGGCGAATAACTCATTCAATGAAAGGCGTTGGTAGGCTGCCAAAAAACTACACTCTCCTGAAATCACAACATATATTTTTTCTTCCGACCTTCATGATACTTTCAAGTATTGAGCAGTACACCAATCAAACTTGGGTGTCCAAGTTTCGTTCTCCTAGGTTGAAGCATTCGTTTGCAGGAACAGTTTGAATTTTTAGGTTTCACTGCGTTTTCTTCTATATTGACAGATGCAGTTAGAACTCCAAATCAAACACGGTTTGTGCTAGCTTCTTGAAACTTGACACAATACAGTAGTTCTACGTTCTATCTCTAAGGTTTGTTTCCTTTTGATGTAGCCTTAAGCAGAGACTGGCGAATAACTCATTCAATGAAATGCATTGTTAGGCTGCCAAAAAACTACAGTCTCCTGAAATCACAACATATATTTTTTCTTCCGACCTTCGTGATACTTTCAAGTAATGAGCAGTACACCAATCAAACTTGGATGTCCAAGTTTCGTTCTCCTAGGTTGAAGCATTCGTTTGCAGGAACAGTTTGAATTTTTAGGTTTCCCTGCGTTTTCTCCTATATTGACATATGCAGTTAGAACTCTAAATCAAACAAGGTTTGTGGTAGCTTCTTGAAACTTGACACAATACAGTAGTTCTACGTTCTATTTCTAAGTTTTGTTTCCTCTTGATGTAGCCTTAAGCAGAGACTGGCGAATAACTAATTCAATGAAAGGCGTTGGTAGGCTGCCAAAAAACTACAGTCTCCTGAAATCACAACATATATTTTTTCTTCCGACCTTCATGATACTTTCAAGTAATGAGCAGTACACCAATCAAACTTGGATGCCCTAGTTTTGTTCTCCTAGGTTGAAGCACTCGTTTGCAGGAACAGTTTGAATTTTCAGGTTTCACTGCGTTTTCTCCTATATTGACAGATGCAGTTAGAACTCTAAATCAAACACGGTTTGTGGTAGCTTCTTGAAACTTGACACAATACAGTAGTTCTACGTTCTATCTCTAAGGTTTGTTTCCTCTTGATGTAGCCTTAAGCAGAGACTGGCGAATAACTCATTCAATGAAAGGCGTTGGTAGGCTGCCAAAAAACTACAGTCTCCTGAAATCACAACATATATTTTTTCTTCCGACCTTCATGATACTTTCAAGTAATGAGCAGTACACCAATCAAACTTGGATGTCCATGTTTCGTTCCCCTAGGTTGAAGCATTCGTTTGCAGGAGAAGTTTGAATTTTTAGGTTTCACTGCGTTTTCTTCTATATTGACAGATGCAGTTAGAACTCTAAAACAAACACGGTTTGTGCTAGCCTCTTGAAACTAGACACAATACAGTAGTTCTACGTTCTAACTCTAAGGTTTGTTTCCTCTTGATGTAGCCTTAAGCAGAGACTGGCGAATAACTCATTCAATGAAAGGCGTTGGAAGGCTGCCAAAAAACTACAGTCTCCTGAAATCACAACATATATTTTTTCTTCCGACCTTCATGATAACTTCAAGTAATGAGCAGTACACCAATCAAACTTGGATGCCCAAGTTTCGTTCTCCTATGTTGAAGCATTCGTTTGCAGGAACAGTTTGAATTTTTAGGTTTCACTCTGTTTTCTCCTATATTGACAGATGCATTTCGAACTCTAAATCAAACACGGTTTGTGGTAGCTTCTTGAAACTTGACACAATAAAGTAGTTCTACGTTCTATCCCTAAGGTTTGTTTCCTCTTGATGTAGCCTTAAGCAGAGACTGGCGAATAACACTTACAATGAAAGGCATTGTTAAGCTTCCAAAAAACTACCATCTCCTGAAATCTCAATGTATATTTGTTCATCCGACCTTCACGATAATTTCAAGTAATGAGCAGTACACCAATCAAACTTGGATGCCCAAGTTTCGTTCTTTTAGGTTGAAGCATTCGTTTGCAGGAGGAGTTTGAATTTTTAGGTTTCACTGCGTTTTCTCCTATATTGACAGATGCAGTTAGAACTCTAAATCAAACACGGTTTGTGGTAGCTTCTTGAAACTTGACACAATACAGTAGTTCTACGTTCTATCTCTAAGGTTTGTTTCCTTTTGGTGTAGCCTTAAGCAGAGACTGGCGAATAACTCATTCAATGAAAGGCATTGTTAGGCTGCCAAAAAACTACAGTCTCCTGAAATCACAACATATATTTTTTCTTCCGACCTTCATGATACTTTCAAGTAATGAGCAGTACACCAATCAAACTTGGATGTAGATGTTTCGTTCTCCTAGGTTGAAGCATTCGTTTGCAGGAATAGTTTGAATTTTTAGTTTTCCCTGCGTTTTCTCCTATATTGACAGATGCAGTTAGAACTCTAAATCAAACACGGTTTGTGGTAGCTTCTTGAAACTTGACACAATACAGTAGTTCTACGTTCTATCTCTAAGGTTTGTTTCCTCTTGATGTAGCCTTAAGCAGAGACTGGCGAATAACTCATTCAATGATAGGCCTTGGTAGGCTGCCAAAAAACTACAGTCTCCTGAAATCACAACATATATTTTTTCTTCCGACCTTCATGATACTTTCAAGTAATGAGCAGTACACCAATCAAACTTGGATGCCCAAGTTTTGTTCTCCTAGGTTGAAGCACTCGTTTGCAGGAACAGTTTGAATTTTCAGGTTTCACTGCGTTTTCTCCTATATTGACAGATGCAGTTAGAACTCTAAATCAAACACGGTTTGTGGTAGCTTCTTGAAACTTGACACAATACAGTAATTCTACCTTCTATCTCTAAGGTTTGTTTCACTTGATGTAGCCTTAAGCAGAGACTGGCGTATAACTCATTCAATGAAAGGCGTTGGTAGGCTGCCAAAAAACTACAGTCTCCTGAAATCACAACATATATTTTTTCTTCCGACTTTCATGATAATTTCAAGTAATGAGCAGTACACCAATCAAACTTGGATGTCCATGTTTCGTTCTCCTAGGTTGAAGCATTCGTTTGCAGGAGAAGTTTGAATTTTTAGGTTTCACTGCGTTTTCTTCTATATTGACAGATGCATTTAGAACTCTAAAACAAACACGGTTTGTGCTAGCCTCTTGAAACTAGACACAATACAGTAGTTCTACGTTCTAACTCTAAGGTTTGTTTCCTCTTGATGTAGCCTTAAGCAGAGACTGGCGAATAACTCATTCAATGAAAGGCGTTGGTAGGTTGCCAAAAAACTACAGTCTCCTGAAATCACAACATATATTTTTTCTTCCGACCTTCATGATAACTTCAAGTAATGAGCAGTACACCAATCAAACCTGCATGCCCAAGTTTCGTTCTCCTAGGTTGAAGCATTCGTTTGCAGGAAGAGTTTGAATATTTAGGTTGCACTGCGTTTTCTTCTATATTGACAGATGCAGTTAGAACTCTAAATCAAACACGGTTTGTGCTAGCCTCTTGAAACTTGACACAATACAATAGTTCTACGTTCTAACTCTAAGGTTTGTTTCTTCTTGATGTAGCCTTAAGCAGAGACTGGCGAATAACACATTCAATGAAAGGCATTGTTAAGCTTTCAAAAAACTACCATCTCCTGAAATCACAACATATATTTTTTCTTCCGAACTTCATGATACTTTCAAGTAATGAGCAGTACACCAATCAAACTTGGATGTCCAAGTTTCGTTCTCCTAGGTTGATGCATTCGTTTGCTGGAAGAGTTTGAATTTTTAGGTTTCACTGCATTTTCTTTTATAGTGACAGATGCAGTTAGAACTCTAAATCAAACACGGTTTGTGGTAGCTTCTTGAAACTTGACACAATACAGTAGTTCTACTTTCTAACCCTAAGGTTTGTTTCCTCTTGATGTAGCCTTAAGCAGAGACTGGCGAATAACACATTCAATGAAAGGCATTGTTAAGCTTTCAAAAAACTACCATCTCCTGAAATCACAACATATATTTTTTCTTCCGAACTTCATGATACTTTCAAGTAATGAGCAGTACACCAATCAAACTTGGATGTCCAAGTTTCGATCTCCTAGTTTGAAGCATTCGTTTGCAGGAAGAGTTTGAATTTATAGGTTTCACTGCGTTTTCTTCTATAGTGACAGATGCAGTTAGAACTCTAAATCAAACACGGTTTGTGGTAGCTTCTTGAAACTTGACACAATAAAGTAGTTCTACGTTCTATCCCTAAGGTTTGTTTCCTCTTGATGTAGCCTTAAGCAGAGACTGGCGAATAACACTTTAAATGAAAGGCATTGTTAAGCTTCCAAAAAAATACCATCTCCTGAAATCTCAATGTATATTTTTTCTTCCGACCTTCATGATACTTTCAAGTAATGAGCAGTACACCAATCAAACTTGGATGTCCAAGTTTCGTTCTCCTAGGTTGAAGCATTCGTTTGCAGGAACAGTTTGAATTTTTAGGTTTCTCTGCGTTTTCTTCTATATTGACAGATGCAGTTAGAACTCTAAATCAAACACGGTTTGTGCTAGCTTCTTGAAACTTGACACAATACAGTAGTTCTACGTTCTATCTCTAAGGTTTGTTTCCTTTTGATGTAGCCTTAAGCAGAGACTGGCGAATAACTCATTCAATGAAAGGCATTGGTAGGCTGCCAAAAAACTACAGTCTCCTGAAATCACAACATATATTTTTTCTTCCGACCTTCATGATACTTTCAAGTAATGAGCAGTACACCAATCAAACTTGGATGCCCAAGTTTCGTTCTCCTAGGTTGAAGCACTCGTTTGCAGGAACAGTTTGAATTTTCAGGTTTCACTGCGTTTTCTCCTATATTGACAGATGCAGTTAGAACTCTAAATCAAACACGGTTTGTGGTAGCTTCTTGAAACTTGACACAATACAGTAGTTCTACGTTCTATCTCTAAGGTTTGTTTCCTCTTGATGTAGCCTTAAGCAGAGACTGGCGAATAACTCATTCAATGAAAGGCGTTGGTAGGCTGCCAAAAAACTACAGTCTCCTGAAATCACAACATATATTTTTCTTCCGACCATCATGATACTTTCAAGTAATGAGCAGTACCCCAATCAAACTTGGATGCCCATGTTTCGTTCTCCTAGGTTGAAGCATTCGTTTGCAGGAGAAGTTTGAATTTTTAGGTATCACTGCGTTTTCTTCTATATTGACAGATG
>NW_027511434.1:0-25152 GCF_048772815.1 Callospermophilus lateralis
TGTTACTGGAAACGAACGCTTGAACCTAGAAGAGTGAAAGTTGGGCAGCCAAGTGGGATTAGTGAACTGATCATTACCACCAAGTATCATCAAGATTTGGTGAAAAAAATGTTTGCTGAGATTTCAGCAAACTAGTAGTTTTTTGGAAGGTTGGCAACCCCTTTAAAACGAAAGTGTTCTTCGCCAGTCTCTGCATAGGGTACTTCAAGAGGAAACAAACCATAGAGATAGAACTTAGAACTACTTCATTTGGTCAAGTTTCAAGGAGCTAGCACAAACCGTGTTTGATTTAGAATTCCAAACACAGCTATCTATGTAGGAGAAAACAGAGTGAAACCTAAAAATTCAAAGTGTTACTGGAAACGAACGCTTGAACCTAGAAGAGTGAAAATTGGGCAGCCAAGTGGGCTTAGTGAACTGATCATTACCACCAAGTATCATCAAGATTTGGTGAAAAAATGTTTGCTGAGATTTCAGCAAACTAGTAGTTTTTTGGAAGCTTGGCAACCCCTTTAAAACGAAAGTGTTTTTCGCCAGTCTCTGCATGGGGTACTTCAAGAGGAACAAACCATAGAGATAGAACTTAGAACTACTTCATTTGGTCAAGTTTCAAGGAGCTAGCACAAACCGTGTTTGATTTAGAGTTTCAAAGACATCTATCTATGTAGCAGAAAACAGAGTGAAACCTAAAATTTCAAAGTGTTACTGGAAACGAACGCTTGAACCTAGAAGAGTGAAAATTGGGCAGCCAAGTGGGCTTAGTGAACTGATCATTACCACCAAGTATCATCAAGATTTGGTGAAAAAATGTTTGCTGAGATTTCAGCAAACTAGTAGTTTTTTTGGAAGCTTGGCAATCCCTTTCAAACGAAAGTGTTCTTCGCCAGTCTATGCATGGGGTACTTCAAGAGGAAACAAACCATAGAGATAGAACTTAGAACTACTTCATTTTGTCAAGTTTCACGGAGCTAGCAAAAACCGTGTTTGATTTAGAGTTTCAAACACATCTATCTATATAACAGAAAACAGAGTGAAACCTAAAAATTCAAAGTGTTACTGGAAACGAACGCTTGAACCTAGAAGAGTAAAAATTGGGCAGCCAAGTGGCCTTAGTGAACTGATCATTACCACCAAGTATCATCAAGTTTTGGTGAAACAATGTTTGCTGAGATTTCAGCAAACTAGTAGTTTTTTGGAAGCTTGGCAACCCCTTTAAAACGAAAGTGTTTTTCGCCAGTCTCTGCATGGGGTACTTCAAGAGGAAAAAAACCATAGAGATAGAACTTAGAACTACTTCATTTGGTCAAGTTTCAAGGAGCTAGCACAAACCGTGTTTGATTTAGAATTCCAAACACAGCTATCTATGTAGGAGAAAACAGAGTGAAACCTAAAAATTCAAACAGTCACTGGAAACGAACGCTTGAACCTAGAAAAATAAAATTTGGGCAGCCAAGTGGGATTAGTGAACTCATCATTACCACCAAGTATCATCAAGATTTGGTGAAAAAATGTTTGCTGAGATTTCAGCAAACTTGTAGTTTTTTGGAAGCTTGGCAACCCCTTTCAAACGAAAGTGTTTTTCGCCAGTCTCTGCATGGGGTACTTCAAGAGGAAACAAACCATAGAGATAGAACTTAGAACTACTTCATTTGGTCAAGTTTCAAGGAGCTAGCACAAACCGTGTTTGATTTAGAATTCCAAACACAGCTATCTATGTAGGAGAAAACAGAGTGAAACCTAAAAATTCAAACTGTTACTGGAAACGAATGCTTCATCCTAGAAGAATAAAAATTGGGCAGCCAAGTGGGATTAGTGAACTGATCATTACCACCAAGTATCATCAATATTTGGTGAAAAAATGTTTGCTGAGATTTCAGCAAACTAGTAGTTTTTTGGAAGCTTGGCAACCTTTTTCAAACGAAAGTGTTTTTCCCCAGTCTCTGCATGGGGTACTTCAAGAGGAAACAAACCATAGAGATAGAACTTACAACTAATTCATTTTATCAAGTTTCAAGGAGGTAGCACAAACCCTGTTTGATTTAGAGTTTCAAAGACATCTATCTATATAGCAGAAAACAGAGTGAAACCTAAAATTTCAAAGTGTTACTGGAAACGAACGCTTGAACCTAGAAGAGTAAAAATTGGGCAGCCAAGTGGGCTTGGTGAACTGATCATTACCACCAAGTATCATCAAGTTTTGGTGAAAAAATGTTTGCTGAGATTTCAGCAAACTAGTAGTTTTTTGGAAGGTTGGCAACCCCTTTAAAACGAAAGTGTTTTTCGCCAGTCTCTGCATGGGGTACTTCAAGAGGAAACAAACCATAGAGATAGAACTTAGAACTACTTCACTTGGTCAAGTTTCAAGGAGCTAGCACAAACCGTGTTTGATTTAGAATTCCAAACACAGCTATCTATGTAGGAGAAAACAGAGTGAAACCTAAAAATTCAAACAGTCACTGGAAAAGAAAGCTTCAACCTAGAAGAATAAATTTTGGGCAGCCAAGTGGGATTAGTGAACTCATCATTTCCACCAAGTATCATCAAGATTTGGTGAAAAAATGTTTGCTGAGATTTCAGCAAACTAGTAGTTTTTTGGAAGCTTGGCAACCCCTTTAAAAGGAAAGTGTTTTTCGCCAGTCTCTGCATGGGGTACTTCAAGAGGAAACAAACCATAGAGATAGAACTTAGAACTACTTCATTTGGTCAAGTTTCAAGTAGCTAGCACAAACCGTGTTTGATTTAGAGTTTCAAAGACATCTATCTATGTAGCAGAAAACAGAGTGAAACCTAAAATTTCAAAATGTTACTGGAAACGAACGCTTGAACCTAGAAGATTGAAAGTTGGGCAGCCAAGTGGGATTAGTGAACTGATCATTACCACCAAGAATCATCAAGATTTGGTGAAAAAATGTTTGCTGAGATTTCAGCAAACTAGTAGTTTTTTGGAAGCTTGGCAACCCCTTTAAAACGAAAGTGTTTTTCGCCAGTCTCTGCATGGGGTACTTCAAGAGGAAACAAACCGTAGAGATAGAACTTAGAACTACTTCATTTGGTCAAGTTTCAAGGAGCTAGCACAAACCGTGTTTGATTTAGAGTTTCAAAAACATCTATCTATATAGCAGAAAACAGAGTGAAACCTAAAAATTCAAAGTTTTACTGGAAACGAACGCTTGAACCTAGAAGAGTGAAAATTGGGCAGCCAAGTGGGCTTAGTGAACTGATCATTACCACCAAGTATCATCAAGATTTGGTGAAAAAATGTTTGCTGAGATTTCAGCAAACCAGTAGTTTTTTGGAAGCTTGGCAACCCCTTTCAAACGAAAGTGTTCTTCGCCAGTCTCTGCATGGGGTACTTCAAGAGGAAACAAACCATAGAGATAGAACTTAGAACTACTTCATTTTGTCAAGTTTCACGGAGCTAGCACAAACTGTGTTTGATTTAGAGTTTCAAACACATCTATCTATATAGCAGAAAACAGAGTGAAACCTAAAAATTCAAACTGTTACTGGAAACGAACGCTTGAACCTAGAAGAGTGAAAGTTGGGCAGCCAAGTGGGATTAGTGAACTGATCATTACCACCAAGTATCATCAAGATTTGGTGAAAAAATGTTTGCTGAGATTTCAGCAAACTAGTAGTTTTTTGGAAGCTTGCAAACCCCTTTCAAACGAAAGTGTTTTTCGCCAGTCTCTGCATGGGGTACTTCAAGAGGAAACAAACCATAGAGATAGAACTTACAACTAATTCATTTTATCAAGTTTCAAGGAGGTAGCACAAACCCTGTTTGATTTAGAGTTTCAAAGACATCTATCTATATAGCAGAAAACAGAGTGAAACCTAAAATTTCAAAGTGTTACTGGAAACGAACGCTTGAACCTAGAAGAGTAAAAATTGGGCAGCCAAGTGGGCTTGGTGAACTGATCATTACCACCAAGTATCATCAAGTTTTGGTGAAAAAATGTTTGCTGAGATTTCAGCAAACTAGTAGTTTTTTGGAAGGTTGGCAACCCCTTTAAAACGAAAGTGTTTTTCGCCAGTCTCTGCATGGGGTACTTCAAGAGGAAACAAACCATAGAGATAGAACTTAGAACTACTTCATTTGGTCAAGTTTCAAGGAGCTAGCACAAACCGTGTTTGATTTAGAATTCCAAACACAGCTATCTATGTAGGAGAAAACAGAGTGAAACCTAAAAATTCAAACAGTCACTGGAAACGAACGCTTGAACCTAGAAGAATAAAATTTGGGCAGCCAAGTGGGATTAGTGAACTCATCATTACCACCAAGTATCATCAAGATTTGGTGAAAAAATGTTTGCTGAGATTTCAGCAAACTAGTAGTTTTTTGGAAGCTTGGCAACCCCTTTCAAACGAAAGTGTTTTTCGCCAGTCTCTGCATGGGGTACTTCAAGAGGAAACAAACCATAGAGATAGAACTTAGAACTACTTCATTTGGTCAAGTTTCAGGGAGCTAGCACAAACCGTGTTTGATTTAGAGTTTCAAAGACATCTATCTATATAGCCGAAAACAGAGTGAAACCTAAAATTTCAAAGTGTTACTGGAAACGAACGCTTGAACCTAGAAGAGTGAAAATTGGGCAGCCAAGTGGGCTTAGTGAACTAATAATTACCACCAAGTATCATCAAGATTTGGTGAAAAAATGGTTGCTGAGATTTCAGCAAACGAGTAGTTTTTTGGAAGCTTGGCAACACCTTTCAAACGAAAGTGTTCTTCGCCAGTCTCTGCATGGGGTACTTCAAGAGGAAACAAACGATAGAGATAGAACTTAGAACTACTTCATTTTGTCAAGTTTCACGGAGCTAGCACAAACTGTGTTTGATTTAGAGTTTCAAACACATCTATCTATATAGCAGAAAACAGAGTGAAACCTAAAAATTCAAACTGTTACTGGAAACGAACGCTTGAACCTAGAAGAGTGAAAGTTGGGCAGCCAAGTGGGATTAGTGAACTGATCATTACCACCAAGTATCATCAAGATTTGGTGAAAAAAATGTTTGCTGAGATTTCAGCAAACTACTAGTTTTTTGGAAGCTTGGCAACCCCTTTCAAACGAAAGTGTTTTTCGCCAGTCTCTGCATGGGGTACTTCAAGAGGAAACAAACCATAGAGATAGAACTTAGAACTACTTCATTTGGTCAAGTTTCAAGGAGCTAGCACAAACCGTGTTTGATTTAGAATTCCAAACACAGCTATCTATGTAGGAGAAAACAGAGTGAAAACTAAAAATTCAAACAGTCACTGGAAACGAAAGCTTCAACCTAGAAGAATAAAATTTGGGCAACCAAGTGGGATTAGTGAACTCATCATTACCACCAAGTATCATCAAAATTTGGTGAAAAAATGTTTGCTGAGATTTCAGCAAACTAGTAGTTTTTTGGAAGCTTGGCAACCCCTTTCAAACGAAAGTGTTTTTCGCCAGTCTCTGCATGGGGTACTTCAAGAGGAAACAAACCATAGAGATAGAACTTAGAACTACTTCATTTGGTCAAGTTTCAAGGAGCTAGCACAAACCGTGTTTGATTTAGAGTTTCAACACATCTATCTATATAGCAGAAAACAGAGTGAAACCTAAAAATTCAAAGTGTTACTGGAAACGAACGCTTGAACCTAGAAGAGTGAAAATTGGGCAGCCAAGTGGGCTTAGTGAACTGATCATTACCACCAAGTATCATCAAGATATGGTGAAAAAATGTTTGCTGAGATTTCAGCAAACGAGTAGTTTTTTGGAAGCTTGGCAACCCCTTTCAAACGAAAGTGTTCTTCGAAAGTCTCTGCATGGGGTACCTCAAGAGGAAACAAACCATAGAGATAGAACTTAGAACTACTTCATTTTGTCAAGTTTCACGGAGCTAGCACAAACCGTGTTTGATTTAGAGTTTCAAACACATCTATCTATATAGCAGAAAACAGAGTGAAACCTAAAAATTCAAACTGTTACTGGAAACGAACGCTTGAACCTAGAAGATTGAAAGTTGGGCAGCCAAGTGGGATTAGTGAACTGATCATTACCACCAAGAATCATCAAGATTTGGTGAAAAAATGTTTGCTGAGATTTCAGCAAACTACTAGTTTTTTGGAAGCTTGGCAACCCCTTTCAAACGAAGTGTTTTTCGCCAGTCTCTGCATGGGGTACTTCAAGAGGAAACAAACCATAGAGATAGAACTTAGAACTACTTCATTTGGTCAAGTTTCAAGGAGCTAGCACAAACCGTGTTTGATTTAGAATTCCAAACACAGCTATCTATGTGGGAGAAAACAGAGTGAAACCTAAAAATTCAAACTGTTACTGGAAACGAATGCTTCAACCTAGAAGAATAAAAATTGGGCAGCCAAGTGGGATTAGTGAACTGATCATTACCACCAAGTATCATCAATATTTGGTGAAAAAATGTTTGCTGAGATTTCAGCAAACTAGTAGTTTTTTGGAAGCTTGGCAACCCCTTTCAAACGAAAGTGTTTTTCCCCAGTCTCTGCATGGGGTACTTCAAGAGGAAACAAACCATAGAGATAGAACTTACAACTAATTCATTTTATCAAGTTTCAAGGAGGTAGCACAAACCCTGTTTGATTTAGAGTTTCAAAGACATCTATCTATATAGCAGAAAACAGAGTGAAACCTAAAATTTCAAAGTGTTACTGGAAACGAACGCTTGAACCTAGAAGAGTAAAAATTGGGCAGCCAAGTGGGCTTGGTGAACTGATCATTACCACCAAGTATCATCAAGTTTTGGTGAAAAAATATTTGCTGAGATTTCAGCAAACTAGTAGTTTTTTGGAAGGTTGGCAACCCCTTTAAAACGAAAGTGTTTTTCGCCAGTCTCTGCATGGGGTACTTCAAGAGGAAACAAACCATAGAGATAGAACTTAGAACTACTTCATTTGGTCAAGTTTCAAGGAGCTAGCACAAACCGTGTTTGATTTAGAATTCCAAACACAGCTATCTATGTAGGAGAAAACAGAGTGAAACCTAAAAATTCAAACAGTCACTGGAAAAGAAAGCTTCAACCTAGAAGAATAAATTTTGGGCAGCCAAGTGGGATTAGTGAACTCATCATTTCCACCAAGTATCATCAAGATTTGGTGAAAAAATGTTTGCTGAGATTTCAGCAAACTAGTAGTTTTTTGGAAGCTTGGCAACCCCTTTAAAAGGAAAGTGTTTTTCGCCAGTCTCTGCATGGGGTACTTCAAGAGGAAACAAACCATAGAGATAGAACTTAGAACTACTTCATTTGGTCAAGTTTCAAGTAGCTAGCACAAACCGTGTTTGATTTAGAGTTTCAAAGACATCTATCTATGTAGCAGAAAACAGAGTGAAACCTAAAATTTCAAAATGTTACTGGAAACGAACGCTTGAACCTAGAAGAGTGAAAATTGGGCAGCCAAGTGGGCTTAGTGAACTGATCATTACCACCAAGTATCATCAAGATTTGGTGAAACAATGTTTGCTGAGATTTCAGCAAACTAGTAGTTTTTTGGAAGCTTGGCAACCCCTTTAAAACGAAAGTGTTTTTCGCCAGTCTCTGCATGGGGTACTTTAAGAGGAAACAAACCATAGAGATAGAACTTAGAACTACTTCATTTGGTCAAGTTTCAAGGAGCTAGCACAAACCGTGTTTGATTTAGAGTTTCAACACATCTATCTATATAGCAGAAAACAGAGTGAAACCTAAAAATTCAAAGTGTTACTGGAAACGAACGCTTGAACCTAGAAGAGTGAAAATTGGGCAGCCAAGTGGGCTTAGTGAACTGATCATTACCACCAAGTATCATCAAGATATGGTGAAAAAATGTTTGCTGAGATTTCAGCAAACGAGTAGTTTTTTGGAAGCTTGGCAACCCCTTTCAAACGAAAGTGTTCTTCGAAAGTCTCTGCATGGGGTACCTCAAGAGGAAACAAACCATAGAGATAGAACTTAGAACTACTTCATTTTGTCAAGTTTCACGGAGCTAGCACAAACCGTGTTTGATTTAGAGTTTCAAACACATCTATCTATATAGCAGAAAACAGAGTGAAACCTAAAAATTCAAACTGTTACTGGAAACGAACGCTTGAACCTAGAAGATTGAAAGTTGGGCAGCCAAGTGGGATTAGTGAACTGATCATTACCACCAAGAATCATCAAGATTTGGTGAAAAAATGTTTGCTGAGATTTCAGCAAACTACTAGTTTTTTGGAAGCTTGGCAACCCCTTTCAAACGAAGTGTTTTTCGCCAGTCTCTGCATGGGGTACTTCAAGAGGAAACAAACCATAGAGATAGAACTTAGAACTACTTCATTTGGTCAAGTTTCAAGGAGCTAGCACAAACCGTGTTTGATTTAGAATTCCAAACACAGCTATCTATGTGGGAGAAAACAGAGTGAAACCTAAAAATTCAAACTGTTACTGGAAACGAATGCTTCAACCTAGAAGAATAAAAATTGGGCAGCCAAGTGGGATTAGTGAACTGATCATTACCACCAAGTATCATCAATATTTGGTGAAAAAATGTTTGCTGAGATTTCAGCAAACTAGTAGTTTTTTGGAAGCTTGGCAACCCCTTACAAACGAAAGTGTTTTTCCCCAGTCTCTGCATGGGGTACTTCAAGAGAAAACAAACCATAGAGATAGAACTTACAACTAATTTATTTTATCAAGTTTCAAGGAGGTAGCACAAACCCTGTTTGATTTAGAGTTTCAAAGACATCTATCTATATAGCAGAAAACAGAGTGAAACCTAAAATTTCAAAGTGTTACTGGAAACGAACGCTTGAACCTAGAAGAGTAAAAATTGGGCAGCCAAGTGGGCTTGGTGAACTGATCATTACCACCAAGTATCATCAAGTTTTGGTGAAAAAATGTTTGCTGAGATTTCAGCAAACTAGTAGTTTTTTGGAAGGTTGGCAACCCCTTTAAAACGAAAGTGTTTTTCGCCAGTCTCTGCATGGGGTACTTCAAGAGGAAACAAACCATAGAGATAGAACTTAGAACTACTTCATTTGGTCAAGTTTCAAGGAGCTAGCACAAACCGTGTTTGATTTAGAATTCCAAACACAGCTATCTATGTAGGAGAAAACAGAGTGAAACCTAAAAATTCAAACAGTCACTGGAAAAGAAAGCTTCAACCTAGAAGAATAAATTTTGGGCAGCCAAGTGGGATTAGTGAACTCATCATTTCCACCAAGTATCATCAAGATTTGGTGAAAAAATGTTTGCTGAGATTTCAGCAAACTAGTAGTTTTTTGGAAGCTTGGCAACCCCTTTAAAAGGAAAGTGTTTTTCGCCAGTCTCTGCATGGGGTACTTCAAGAGGAAACAAACCATAGAGATAGAACTTAGAACTAATTCATTATATCAAGTTTCAAGGAGGTAGCACAAACCCTGTTTGATTTAGACTTTCAAAGACATCTATCTATATAGCCGAAAACAGAGTGAAACCTAAAATTTCAAAGTGTTACTGGAAACGAACGCTTGAACCTAGAAGAGTGAAAATTGGGCAGCCAAGTGGGCTTAGTGAACTAATAATTACCACCAAGTATCATCAAGATTTGGTGAAAAAATGGTTGCTGAGATTTCAGCAAACGAGTAGTTTTTTGGAAGCTTGGCAACCCCTTTCAAACGAAAGTGTTCTTCGCCAGTCTCTGCATGGGGTACTTCAAGAGGAAACAAACCATAGAGATAGAACTTAGAACTACTTCATTTTGTCAAGTTTCACGGAGCTAGCACAAACTGTGTTTGATTTAGAGTTTCAAACACATCTATCTATATAGCAGAAAACAGAGTGAAACCTAAAAATTCAAACTGTTACTGGAAACGAACGCTTGAACCTAGAAGAGTGAAAGTTGGGCAGCCAAGTGGGATTAGTGAACTGATCATTACCACCAAGTATCATCAAGATTTGGTGAAAAAAATGTTTGCTGAGATTTCAGCAAACTACTAGTTTTTTGGAAGCTTGGCAACCCCTTTCAAACGAAAGTGTTTTTCGCCAGTCTCTGCATGGGGTACTTCAAGAGGAAACAAACCATAGAGATAGAACTTAGAACTACTTCATTTGGTCAAGTTTCAAGGAGCTAGCACAAACCGTGTTTGATTTAGAATTCCAAACACAGGTATCTATGTAGGAGAAAACAGAGTGAAACCTAAAAATTCAAACTGTTACTGGAAACGAATGCTTCAACCTAGAAGAATAAAAATTGGGCAGCCAAGTGGGATTAGTGAACTGATCATTACCACCAAGTATCATCAATATTTGGTGAAAAAATGTTTGCTGAGATTTCAGCAAACTAGTAGTTTTTTGGAAGCTTGGCAACCCCTTTCAAACGAAAGTGTTTTTCGCCAGTCTCTGCATGGGGTACTTCAAGAGGAAACAAACCATAGAGATAGAACTTACAACTAATTCATTATATCAAGTTTCAAGGAGGTAGCACAAACCCTGTTTGATTTAGACTTTCAAAGACATCTATCTATATAGCAGAAAACAGAGTGAAACCTAAAATTTCAAAGTGTTACTGGAAACGAACGCTTGAACCTAGAAGAGTAAAAATTGGGCAGCCAAGTGGGCTTGGTGAACTGATCATTACCACCAAGTATCATCAAGTTTTGGTGAAAAAATGTTTGCTGAGATTTCAGCAAACTAGTAGTTTTTTGGAAGCTTGGCAACCCCTTTAAAACGAAAGTGTTTTTCGCCAGTCTCTGCATGGGGTACTTCAAGAGGAAACAAACCATAGAGATAGAACTTAGAACTACTTCATTTGGTCAAGTTTCAAGGAGCTAGCACAAACCGTGTTTGATTTAGAGTTTCAAAGACATCTATCTATATAGCCGAAAACAGAGTGAAACCTAAAATTTCAAAGTGTTACTGGAAACGAACGCTTGAACCTAGAAGAGTGAAAATTGGGCAGCCAAGTGGGCTTAGTGAACTGATCATTACCACCAAGTATCATCAAGATTAGGTGAAAAAATGGTTGCTGAGATTTCAGCAAACTAGCAGTTTTTTGGAAGCTTGGCAACCCCTTTCAAACGAAAGTGTTTTTCGCCAGTCTCTGCATGGGGTACTTCAAGAGGAAACAAACCATAGAGATAGAACTTAGAACTACTTCATTTGGTCAAGTTTCAAGGAGCTAGCACAAACCGTGTTTGATTTAGAGTTTCAAAGACATCTATCTATATAGCCGAAAACAGAGTGAAACCTAAAATTTCAAAGTGTTACTGGAAACGAACGCTTGAACCTAGAAGAGTGAAAATTGGGCAGCCAAGTGGGCTTAGTGAACTGATCATTACCACCAAGTATCATCAAGATTTGGTGAAAAAAATGTTTGCTGAGATTTCAGTAAACTACTATTTTTTTGGAAGCTTGGCAACCCCTTTCAAACGAAAGTGTTTTTCGCCAGTCTCTGCATGGGGTACTTCAAGAGGAAACAAACCATAGAGATAGAACTTAGAACTACTTCATTTGGTCAAGTTTCAAGGAGCTAGCACAAACCGTGTTTGATTTAGAATTCCAAACACAGCTATCTATGTAGGAGAAAACAGAGTGAAAACTAAAAATTCAAACAGTCACTGGAAACGAAAGCTTCAACCTAGAAGAATAAAATTTGGGCAACCAAGTGGGATTAGTGAACTCATCATTACCACCAAGTATCATCAAAATTTGGTGAAAAAATGTTTGCTGAGATTTCAGCAAACTAGTAGTTTTTTGGAAGCTTGGCAACCCCTTTCAAACGAAAGTGTTTTTCGCCAGTCTCTGCATGGGGTACTTCAAGAGGAAACAAACCATAGAGATAGAACTTAGAACTACTTCATTTGGTCAAGTTTCAAGGAGCTAGCACAAACCGTGTTTGATTTAGAGTTTCAACACATCTATCTATATAGCAGAAAACAGAGTGAAACCTAAAAATTCAAAGTGTTACTGGAAACGAAAGCTTGAACCTAGAAGAGTGAAAATTGGGCAGCCAAGTGGGCTTAGTGAACTGATCATTACCACCAAGTATCATCAAGATATGGTGAAAAAATGTTTGCTGAGATTTCAGCAAACGAGTAGTTTTTTGGAAGCTTGGCAACCCCTTTCAAACGAAAGTGTTCTTCGAAAGTCTCTGCATGGGGTACTTCAAGAGGAAACAAACCATAGAGATAGAACTTAGAACTACTTCATTTTGTCAAGTTTCACGGAGCTAGCACAAACCGTGTTTGATTTAGAGTTTCAAACACATCTATCTATATAGCAGAAAACAGAGTGAAACCTAAAAATTCAAACTGTTACTGGAAACGAACGCTTCAACCTAGAAGATTGAAAGTTGGGCAGCCAAGTGGGATTAGTGAACTGATCATTACCACCAAGAATCATCAAGATTTGGTGAAAAAATGTTTGCTGAGATTTCAGCAAACTACTAGTTTTTTGGAAGCTTGGCAACCCCTTTCAAACGAAGTGTTTTTCGCCAGTCTCTGCATGGGGTACTTCAAGAGGAAACAAACCATAGAGATAGAACTTAGAACTACTTCATTTGGTCAAGTTTCAAGGACCTAGCACAAACCGTGTTTGATTTAGAATTCCAAACACAGCTATCTATGTGGGAGAAAACAGAGTGAAACCTAAAAATTCAAACTGTTACTGGAAACGAATGCTTCAACCTAGAAGAATAAAAATTGGGCAGCCAAGTGGGATTAGTGAACTGATCATTACCACCAAGTATCATCAATATTTGGTGAAAAAATGTTTGCTGAGATTTCAGCAAACTAGTAGTTTTTTGGAAGCTTGGCAACCCCTTTCAAACGAAAGTGTTTTTCCCCAGTCTCTGCATGGGGTACTTCAAGAGAAAACAAACCATAGAGATAGAACTTACAACTAATTCATTTTATCAAGTTTCAAGGAGGTAGCACAAACCCTGTTTGATTTAGAGTTTCAAAGACATCTATCTATATAGCAGAAAACAGAGTGAAACCTAAAATTTCAAAGTGTTACTGGAAACGAACGCTTGAACCTAGAAGAGTAAAAATTGGGCAGCCAAGTGGGCTTGGTGAACTGATCATTACCACCAAGTATCATCAAGTTTTGGTGAAAAAATGTTTGCTGAGATTTCAGCAAACTAGTAGTTTTTTGGAAGGTTGGCAACCCCTTTAAAACGAAAGTGTTTTTCGCCAGTCTCTGCATGGGGTACTTCAAGAGGAAACAAACCATAGAGATAGAACTTAGAACTACTTCATTTGGTCAAGTTTCAAGGAGCTAGCACAAACCGTGTTTGATTTAGAATTCCAAACACAGCTATCTATGTAGGAGAAAACAGAGTGAAACCTAAAAATTCAAACAGTCACTGGAAAAGAAAGCTTCAACCTAGAAGAATAAATTCCGGGCAGCCAAGTGGGATTAGTGAACTCATCATTTCCACCAAGTATCATCAAGATTTGGTGAAAAAATGTTTGCTGAGATTTCAGCAAACTAGTAGTTTTTTGGAAGCTTGGCAACCCCTTTAAAAGGAAAGTGTTTTTCGCCAGTCTCTGCATGGGGTACTTCAAGAGGAAACAAACCATAGAGATAGAACTTAGAACTACTTCATTTGGTCAAGTTTCAAGTAGCTAGCACAAACCGTGTTTGATTTAGAGTTTCAAAGACATCTATCTATGTAGCAGAAAACAGAGTGAAACCTAAAATTTCAAAATGTTACTGGAAACGAACGCTTGAACCTAGAAGAGTGAAAATTGGGCAGCCAAGTGGGCTTAGTAAACTGATCATTACCACCAAGTATCATCAAGATTTGGTGAAACAATGTTTGCTGAGATTTCAGCAAACTAGTAGTTTTTTGGAAGCTTGGCAACCCCTTTAAAACGAAAGTGTTTTTCGCCAGTCTCTGCATGGGGTACATTAAGAGGAAACAAACCATAGAGATAGAACTTAGAACTACTTCATTTGGTCAAGTTTCAAGGAGCTAGCACAAACCGTGTTTGATTTAGAGTTTCAACACATCTATCTATATAGCAGAAAACAGAGTGAAACTTAAAATTTCAAAGTGTTACTGGAAACGAATGCTTGAACCTAGAAGAGTGAAAATTGGGCAGCCAAGTGGGCTTAGTGAACTGATCATTACCACCAAGTATCATCAAGATTTGGTGAAAAAATGTTTGCTGAGATTTCAGCAAACAAGTAGTTTTTTGGAAGCTTGGCAACCCCTTTCAAACGAAAGTGTTCTTCGCCAGTCTCTGCATGGGGTACTTCAAGAGGAAACAAACCTTAGAGATAGAACTTAGAACTACTTCATTTTGTCAAGTTTCAGGGAGCTAGCACAAACCGTGTTTGATTTAGAGTTTCAAAGACATCTATATATGTAGCAGAAAACAGAGTGAAACCTAAAATTTCAAAGTGTTACTGGAAACGAACGCTTGAACCTAGAAGAGTGAAAATTGGAGAGCCAAGTGGGCTTAGTGAACTAATCATTACCACCAAGTATCATCAAGATTTGGTGAAAAAATGGTTGCTGAGATTTCAGCAAACGAGTAGTTTTTTGGAAGCATGGCAACCCCTTTCAAACGAAAGTGTTCTTCACCAGTCTCTGCATGGGGTACTTCAAGAGGAAACAAACCATAGAGATAGAACTTAGAACTACTTCATTTTGTCAAGTTTCACGAGCTAGCACAAACCGTGTTTGATTTAGAGTTTCAAACACATCTATCTATATAGCAGAAAACAGAGTGAAACCTAAAATTTCAAACTGTTACTGGAAACGAACGCTTGAACCTAGAAGATTGAAAGTTGCGCAGCCAAGTGGGATTAGTGAACTGATCATTACCACCAAGAATCATCAAGATTTGGTGAAAAAATGTTTGCTGAGATTTCAGCAGACTAGTAGTTTTTTGGAAGCTTGGCAACCCCTTTAAAACGAAAGTGTTTTTCGCCAGTCTCTGCATGGGGTACTTCAAGAGGAAACAAACCATAGACATAGAACTTAGAACTACTTCATTTGGTCAAGTTTCAAGGAGCTAGCACAAACCGTGTTTGATTTAGAATTCCAAACACAGCTATCTATGTAGGAGAAAACAGAGTGAAACCTAAAAATTCAAACTGTTACTGGAAACGAATGCTTCAACCTAGAAGAATAAAAATTGGGCAGCCAAGTGGGCTTAGTGAACTGATCATTACCACCAAGTATCATCAATATTTGGTGAAAAAATGTTTGCTGAGATTTCAGCAAACTAGTAGTTTTTTGGAAGCTTGCAAACCCCTTTCAAACGAAAGTGTTTTTCGCCAGTCTCTGCATGGGGTACTTCAAGAGGAAACAAACCATAGAGATAGAACTTACAACTAATTCATTTTCTCAAGTTTCAAGGAGGTAGCACAAACCCTGTTTGATTTAGAGTTTCAAAGACATCTATCTATATAGCAGAAAACAGAGTGAAACCTAAAATTTCAAAGTGTTACTGGAAACGAACGCTTGAACCTAGAAGAGTAAAAATTGGGCAGCCAAGTGGGCTTGGTGAACTGATCATTACCACCAAGTATCATCAAGTTTTGGTGAAAAAATGTTTGCTGAGATTTCAACAAACTAGTAGTTTTTTGGAAGGTTGGCAACCCCTTTAAAACGAAAGTGTTTTTTGCCAGTCTCTGCATGGGGTACTTCAAGAGGAAACAAACCATAGAGATAGAACTTAGAACTACTTCATTTGGTCAAGTTTCAAGGAGCTAGCACAAACCGTGTTTGATTTAGAATTCCAAACACAGCTATCTATGTAGGAGAAAACAGAGTGAAACCTAAAAATTCAAACAGTCACAGGAAAAGAAAGCTTCAACCTAGAAGAATAAAATTTGGGCAGCCAAGTGGGATTAGTGAACTCATCATTACCACCAAGTATCATCAAGATTTGGTGAAAAAAATGTTTGCTGAGATTTCAGCAAACTAGTAGTTTTTTGGAAGCTTGGCAACCCCTTTAAAACGAAAGTGTTTTTCGCCAGTCTCTGCATGGGGTACTTCAAGAGGAAACAAACCATAGAGATAGAACTTAGAACTACTTCATTTGGTCAAGTTTCAAGGAGCTAGCACAAACCGTGTTTGATTTAGAGTTTCAAAGACATCTATCTATGTAGCAGAAAACAGAGTGAAAAATAAAATTTCAAAGTGTTACTGGAAACGAACGATTGAACCTAGAAGAGTGAAAATTGGGCAGCCAAGTGGGCTTAGTGAACTGATCATTACCACCAAGTATCATCAAGATTTGGTGAAAAAATTGTTGCTGAGATTTCAGCAAACAAGTAGTTTTTTGGAAGCTTGGCAACCCCTTTCAAACGAAAGTGTTCTTCGCCAGTCTCTGCATGGGGTACTTCAAGAGGAAACAAACCATAGAGATAGAACTTAGAACTACTTCATTTTGTCAAGTTTCACGGAACTAGTACAAACCGTGTTTGATTTAGAGTTTCAAACACATCTATCTATATAGCAGAAAACAGAGTGAAACCTAAAAATTCAAACTGTTACTGGAAACGAACGCTTGAACCTAGAAGAGTGAAAGTTGGGCAGCCAAGTGGGCTTAGTGAACTGATCATTACCACCAAGTATCATCAAGTTTTGGTGAAAAAATGTTTGCTGAGATGTCAGCAAACTAGTATTTTTTTTGGAAGCTTGGCAACCCCTTTAAAACGAAAGTGTTTTTCGCCAGTCTCTGCATGGGGTACTTCAAGAGGAAACAAACCATAGAGATAGAACTTAGAACTACTTCATTTGGTCAAGTTTCAAGGAGCTAGCACAAACCGTGTTTGATTTAGAGTTTCAACACATCTATCTATATAGCAGAAAACAGAGTGAAACCTAAAAATTCAAAGTGTTACTGGAAACGAACGCTTGAACCTGGAAGAGTGAAAATTGGGCAGCCAAGTGGGCTTAGTGAACTGATCATTACCACCAAGTATCATCAAGATTTGGTGAAAAAGTGTTTGCTGAGATTTCAGCAAACGAGTAGTTTTTTGGAAGCTTGGCAACCCCTTTCAAACGAAATTGTTCTTCGCCAGTCTCTGCATGGGGTACTTCAAGAGGAAACAAACCATAGAGATAGAACTTAGAACTACTTCATTTTGTCAAGTTTCACGGAGCTAGCACAAACCGTGTTTGATTTAGAGTTTCAAACACATCTATCTATATAGCAGAAAACAGAGTGAAACCTAAAAATTCAAACTGTTACTGGAAACGAACGATTGAACCTAGAAGATTGAAAGTTGGGCAGCCAAGTGGGATTAGTGAACTGATCATTACCACCAAGAATCATCAAGATTTGGTGAAAAAATGTTTGCTGAGATTTCAGCAAACTAGTAGTTTTTTGGAAGCTTGGCAACCCCTTTAAAACGAAAGTGTTTTTCGCCAGTCTCTGCATGGGGTACTTCAAGAGGAAACAAACCATAGAGATAGAACTTAGAACTACTTCATTTGGTCAAGTTTCAAGGAGCTAGCGCAAACCGTGTTTGATTTAGAGTTTCAAACACATCTATCTATATAGCAGAAAACAGAGTGAAACCTAAAAATTCAAAGTGTTACTGGAAACGAACGCTTGAACCTAGAAGAGTGAAAATTGGGCAGCCAAGTGGGCTTAGTGAACTGATCATTACCACCAAGTATCATCAAGATTTGGTGAAAAAATGTTTGCTGAGATTTCAGCAAACCAGTAGTTTTTTGGAAGCTTGGCAACCCCTTTCAAACGAAAGTGTTTTTCGACAGTCTCTGCATGGGGTACTTCAAGAGGAAACAAACCATAGAGATAGAACTTAGAACTACTTCATTTGGTCAAGTTTCAAGGAGCTAGCACAAACCATGTTTGATTTAGAATTCCAAACACAGCTATCTATGTAGGAGAAAACAGAGTGAAACCTAAAAATTCAAACTGTTACTGGAAACGAATGATTCAACCTAGAAGAATAAAAATTGGGAAGCCAAGTGGGCTTAGTGAACTGATCATTACCACCAAGTATCATCAATATTTGGTGAAAAAATGTTTGCTGAGATTTCAGCAAACTAGTAGTTTTTTGGAAGCTTGCAAACCCCTTTCAAACGAAAGTGTTTTTCGCCAGTCTCTGCATGGGGTACTTCAAGAGGAAACAAACCATAGAGATAGAACTTACAACTAATTCATTTTCTCAAGTTTCAAGGAGGTAGCACAAACCCTGTTTGATTTAGAGTTTCAAAGACATCTATCTATATAGCAGAAAACAGAGTGAAACCTAAAAATTCAAAGTGTTACTGGAAACGAACGCTTGAACCTAGAAAAGTAAAAATTGGGTAGCCAAGTGGGCTTGGTGAACTGATCATTACCACCAAGTATCATCAAGTTTTGGTGAAAAAATGTTTGCTGAGATTTCAGCAAACTAGTAGTTTTTTGGAAGGTTGGCAACCCCTTTAAAACGAATGTGTTTTTTGCCAGTCTCTGCATGGGGTACTTCAAGAGGAAACAAACCATAGAGATAGAACTTAGAACTACTTCATTTGGTCAAGTTTCAAGGAGCTAGCACAAACCGTGTTTGATTTAGAATTCCAAACACAGCTATCTATGTAGGAGAAAACAGAGTGAAACCTAAAAATTCAAACAGTCACTGGAAATGAAAGCTTCATCCTAGAAGAATAAAATTTGGGCAGCCAAGTGGGATTAGTGAACTGATCATTACCACCAAGTATCATCAAGATTTGGTGAAAAAATGTTTGCTGAGATTTCAGCAAACTAGTAGTTTTTTGGAAGCTTGGCAACCCCTTTAAAACGAAAGTGTTTTTCGCCAGTCTCTGCATGGGGTACTTCAAGAGGAAACAAACCATAGAGATAGAACTTAGAACTACTTCATTTGGTCAAGTTTCAAGGAGCTAGCACAAACCGTGTTTGATTTAGAGTTTCAAAGACATCTATCTATGTAGCAGAAAACAGAGTGAAACCTAAAATTTCAAAGTGTTACTGGAAACGAACGCTTGAACCTAGAAGAGTGAAAATTGGGCAGCCAAGTGGGCTTAGTGAACTGATCATTACCACCAAGTATCATCAAGATTTGGTGAAAAAATGGTTGCTGAGATTTCAGCAAACTAGTAGTTTTTTGGAAGCTTGGCAACCCCTTTCAAACGAAAGTGTTCTTCGCCAGTCTCTGCATGGGGTACTTCAAAAGGAAACAAACCATAGAGATAGAACTTAGAACTACTTCATTTTGTCAAGTTTCACGGAGCTAGTCCAAACCGTGTTTGATTTAGAGTTTCAAACACATCTATCTATATAGGAGAAAACAGAGTGAAACCTAAAAATTCAAACTGTTACTGGAAACGAACGCTTGAACCTAGAAGAGTGAAAGTTGGGCAGCCAAGTGGGCTTAGTGAACTGATCATTACCACCAAGTATCATCAAGTTTTGGTGAAAAAATGTTTGCTGAGATGTCAGCAAACTAGTAGTTTTTTGGAAGCTTGGCAACCCCTTTCAAACGAAAGTGTTTTTCGCCAGTCTCTGCATGGGGTACTTCAAGAGGAAACAAACCATAGAGATAGAACTTAGAACTACTTCATTTGGTCAAGTTTCAAGGAGCTAGCACAAACCGTGTTTGATTTAGAGTTTCAACACATCTATCTATATAGCAGAAACAGAGTGAAACCTAAAAATTCAAAGTGTTACTGGAAACGAACGCTTGAACCTAGAAGAGTGAAAATTGGGCAGCCAAGTGGGCTTAGTGAACTGATCATTACCACCAAGTATCATCAAGATTTGGTGAAAAAATGTTTGCTGAGATTTCAGCAAACGAGAAGTTTTTTGGAAGCTTGGCAACCCCTTTCAAACGAAAGTGTTCTTCGCCAGTCTCTGCATGGGGTACTTCAAGAGGAAACAAACCATAGAGATAGAATTTAGAACTACTTCATTTTGTCAAGTTTCACGGAGCTAGCACAAACTGTGTTTGATTTAGAGTTTCAAACACATCTATCTATATAGCAGAAAACAGAGTGAAACCTAAAATTCAAACTGTTACTGGAAACGAACGCTTGAACCTAGAAGAGTGAAAGTTGGGCAGCCAAGTGGGATTAGTGAACTGATCATTACCACCAAGTATCATCAAGATTTGGTGAAAAAAATGTTTGCTGAGATTTCAGCAAACTACTAGTTTTTTGGAAGCTTGGCAACCGCTTTCAAACGAAGTGTTTTTCGCCAGTCTCTGCATGGGGTACTTCAAGAGGAAACAAACCATAGAGATAGAACTTAGAACTACTTCATTTGGTCAAGTTTCAAGGAGCTAGCACAAACCGTGTTTGATTTAGAGTTTCAAACACATCTATCTGTATAGCAGAAAACAGAGTGAAACCTAAAAATTCAAAGTGTTACTGGAAACGAACGCTTGAACCTAGAAGAGTGAAAATTGGGCAGCCAAGTGGGCTTAGTGAACTGATCATTACCACCAAGTATCATCAAGATTTGGTGAAAAAATGTTTGCTGAGATTTCAGCAAACCAGTAGTTTTTTGGAAGCTTGGCAACCCCTTTCAAACGAAAGTGTTTTTCGCCAGTCTCTGCATGGGTACTTCAAGAGGAAACAAACCATAGAGATAGAACTTAGAACTACTTCATTTGGTCAAGTTTCAAGGAGCTAGTACAAACCGTGTTTGATTTAGAGTTTCAAACACATCTATCTATATAGCAGAAAACAGAGTGAAACCTAAAAATTCAAAGTGTTACTGGAAACGAACGCTTGAACCTAGAAGAGTGAAAGTTGGGCAGCCAAGTGGGATTAGTGAACTGATCATTACCACCAAGTATCATCAAGATTTGGTGAAAAAATGTTTGCTGAGATTTCAGCAAACTAGTAGTTTTTTTGGAAGCATGGCAACCCCTTTAAAACGAAAGTGTTTTTCGCCAGTTTCTGCATGGGGTACTTCAAGAGGAAACAAACCATAGAGATAGAACTTAGAACTACTTCATTTTGTCAAGTTTCAAGGAGCTAGCACAAACCGTGTTTGATTTAGAGTTTCAAACACATCTATCTATATAGCAGAAAACAGAGTGAAACCTAAAAATTCAAACTGTTACTGGAAACGAACGCTTGAACCTAGAAGAGTGAAAGTTGGGCAGCCAAGTGGGATTAGTGAACTGATCATTACCACCAAGTATCATCAAGATTTGGTGAAAAAAATGTTTGCTGAGATTTCAGCAAACTACTAGTTTTTTGGAAGCTTGGCAACCCCTTTCAAACGAAAGTGTTTTTCGCCAGTCTCTGCATGGGGTACTTCAAGAGGAAACAAACCATAGAGATAGAACTTAGAACTACTTCATTTGGTCAAGTTTCAAGGAGCTAGCACAAACCATGTTTGATTTAGAATTCCAAACACAGCTATCTATGTAGGAGAAAACAGAGTGAAACCTAAAAATTCAAACTGTTACTGGAAACGAATGATTCAACCTAGAAGAATAAAAATTGGGAAGCCAAGTGGGCTTAGTGAACTGATCATTACCACCAAGTATCATCAATATTTGGTGAAAAAATGTTTGCTGAGATTTCAGCAAACTAGTAGTTTTTTGGAAGCTTGCAAACCCCTTTCAAACGAAAGTGTTTTTCGACAGTCTCTGCATGGGGTACTTCAAGAGGAAACAAACCATAGAGATAGAACTTACAACTAATTCATTTTCTCAAGTTTCAAGGAGGTAGCACAAACCCTGTTTGATTTAGAGTTTCAAAGACATCTATCTATATAGCAGAAAACAGAGTGAAACCTAAAAATTCAAAGTGTTACTGGAAACGAACGCTTGAACCTAGAAAAGTAAAAATTGGGTAGCCAAGTGGGCTTGGTGAACTGATCATTACCACCAAGTATCATCAAGTTTTGGTGAAAAAATGTTTGCTGAGATTTCAGCAAACTAGTAGTTTTTTGGAAGGTTGGCAACCCCTTTAAAACGAAAGTGTTTTTTGCCAGTCTCTGCATGGGGTACTTCAAGAGGAAACAAACCATAGAGATAGAACTTAGAACTACTTCATTTGGTCAAGTTTCAAGGAGCTAGCACAAACCGTGTTTGATTTAGAATTCCAAACACAGCTATCTATGTAGGAGAAAACAGAGTGAAACCTAAAAATTCAAACAGTCACTGGAAACGAAAGCTTCAACCTAGAAGAATAAAATTTGGGCAGCCAAGTGGGATTAGTGAACTGATCATTACCACCAAGTATCATCAAGATTTGGTGAAAAAATGTTTGCTGAGATTTCAGCAAACTAGTAGTTTTTGGAAGCTTGGCAACCCCTTTAAAACGAAAGTGTTTTTCGCCAGTCTCTGCATGGGGTACTTCAAGAGGAAACAAACCATAGAGATAGAACTTAGAACTACTTCATTTGGTCAAGTTTCAAGGAGCTAGCACAAACCGTGTTTGATTTAGAGTTTCAAAGACATCTATCTATGTAGCAGAAAACAGAGTGAAACCTAAAATTTCAAAGTGTTACTGGAAACGAACGCTTGAACCTAGAAGAGTGAAAATTGGGCAGCCAAGTGGGCTTAGTGAACTGATCATTACCACCAAGTATCATCAAGATTTGGTGAAAAAATGGTTGCTGAGATTTCAGCAAACTAGTAGTTTTTTGGAAGCTTGGCAACCCCTTTCAAACGAAAGTGTTCTTCGCCAGTCTCTGCATGGGGTACTTCAAAAGGAAACAAACCATAGAGATAGAACTTAGAACTACTTCATTTTGTCAAGTTTCACGGAGCTAGTCCAAACCGTGTTTGATTTAGAGTTTCAAACACATCTATCTATATAGGAGAAAACAGAGTGAAACCTAAAAATTCAAACTGTTACTGGAAACGAACGCTTGAACCTAGAAGAGTGAAAGTTGGGCAGCCAAGTGGGCTTAGTGAACTGATCATTACCACCAAGTATCATCAAGTTTTGGTGAAAAAATGTTTGCTGAGATGTCAGCAAACTAGTAGTTTTTGGAAGCTTGGCAACCCCTTTCAAACGAAAGTGTTTTTCGCCAGTCTCTGCATGGGGTACTTCAAGAGGAAACAAACCATAGAGATAGAACTTAGAACTACTTCATTTGGTCAAGTTTCAAGGAAGCTAGCACAAACCGTGTTTGATTTAGAGTTTCAACACATCTATCTATATAGCAGAAAACAGAGTGAAACCTAAAAATTCAAAGTGTTACTGGAAACGAACGCTTGAACCTAGAAGAGTGAAAATTGGGCAGCCAAGTGGGCTTAGTGAACTGATCATTACCACCAAGTATCATCAAGATTTGGTGAAAAAATGTTTGCTGAGATTTCAGCAAACGAGAAGTTTTTTGGAAGCTTGGCAACCCCTTTCAAACGAAAGTGTTCTTCGCCAGTCTCTGCATGGGGTACTTCAAGAGGAAACAAACCATAGAGATAGAATTTAGAACTACTTCATTTTGTCAAGTTTCACGGAGCTAGCACAAACTGTGTTTGATTTAGAGTTTCAAACACATCTATCTATATAGCAGAAAACAGAGTGAAACCTAAAAATTCAAAGTGTTACTGGAAACGAACGCTTGAACCTAGAAGAGTGAAAGTTGGGCAGCCAAGTGGGATTAGTGAACTGATCATTACCACCAAGTATCATCAAGATTTGGTGAAAAAAATGTTTGCTGAGATTTCAGCAAACTACTAGTTTTTTGGAAGCTTGGCAACCGCTTTCAAACGAAGTGTTTTTCGCCAGTCTCTGCATGGGGTACTTCAAGAGGAAACAAACCATAGAGATAGAACTTAGAACTACTTCATTTGGTCAAGTTTCAAGGAGCTAGCACAAACCGTGTTTGATTTAGAGTTTCAAACACATCTATCTGTATAGCAGAAAACAGAGTGAAACCTAAAAATTCAAAGTGTTACTGGAAACGAACGCTTGAACCTACAAGAGTGAAAATTGGGCAGCCAAGTGGGCTTAGTGAACTGATCATTACCACCAAGTATCATCAAGATTTGGTGAAAAAATGTTTGCTGAGATTTCAGCAAACTAGTAGTTTTTTGGAAGCTTGGCAACCCTTTCAAACGAAAGTGTTTTTCGCCAGTCTCTGCATGGGGTACTTCAAGAGGTAACAAACCATAGAGATAGAACGTAGAACTACTTCATTTGGTCAAGTTTCAAGGAGCTAGCACAAACCGTGTTTGATTTAGAATTCCAAACACAGCTATCTATGTTGGAGAAAACAGAGTGAAACCTAAAAATTCAAACAGTCACTGGAAACGAAAGCTTCAACCTAGAAGAATAAAATTTGTTCAGCCAAGTGGGATTAGTGAACTGATCATTACCACCAAGTATCATCAAGATTTGGTGAAAAAATGTTTGCTGAGATTTCAGCAAACTTGTAGTTTTTGGAAGCTTGGCAACCCCTTTCAAACGAAAGTGTTTTTCGCCAGTCTCTGCATGGGGGTACTTCAAGAGGGAAAAAACCATAGAGATAGAACTTAGAACTACTTCATTTGGTCAAGTTTCAAGGAGCTAGCACAAACCGTGTTTGATTTAGAGTTTCAAAGACATCTATCTATATAGCAGAAAACAGAGTGAAACCTAATAATTCAATCTGTTACTGGAAACGAACGCTTGAATCTAGAAGGAGTAAAAATTGGGCAGCCAAGTGGGCTTAGTGAACTGATCATTACCACCAAGTATCATCAAGATTTGGTGAAAAAATGTTTGCTGAGATTTCAGCAAACTAGTAGTTTTTTGGAAGCTTGCAACCCCTTTCAAACGAAAGTGTTCTTCGCCAGTCTCTGCATTCGGTACTTCAAGAGGAAACAAACCATCTAGATAGAACTTAGAACTACTTCATTTTGTCAAGCTTCACGGAGCTAGCACAAACCGTGTTTGATTTTGAGTTTCAAACACATCTATCTATATAGCAGAAAACAGAGTGAAACCTAAAAATTCAAACTGTTACTGGAAACGAACGCTTGAACCTAGAAGAGTGAAAGTTGGGCAGCCAAGTGGGATTAGTGAACTGATCATTACCACCAAGTATCATCAAGATTTGGTGAAAACATGTTTGCTGAGATTTCAGCAAACTAGTAGTTTTTGGAAGCATGGCAACCCCTTTCAAACGAAAGTGTTTTTCGCCAGTTTCTGCATGGGGTACTTCAAGAGAAAAAAAACCATAGAGATAGAACTAACAACTACTTCATTTGTCAAGTTTCAAGGAGCTAGCACAAACCGTGTTTGATTTAGAGTTTCAAACACATCTATCT
>NW_027511435.1:0-25136 GCF_048772815.1 Callospermophilus lateralis
CGCTTGAACCTAGAAGAGTGAAAATTGGGCAGCCAAGTGGGCTTAGTGAACTGATCATTACCACCAAGTATCATCAAGATTTGGTGAAAAAATGGTTGCTGAGATTTCAGCAAACTAGTAGTTTTTTGGAAGCTTGGCAACCCCTTTTAAATGAAAGTGTTCTTTGCCAGTCTCTGCATGGGGTACTTCAAGAGGAAACAAACCATAGAGATAGAACTTAGAACTACTTCATTTTGTCAAGTTTCACGGAGCTAGCACAAACCGTGTTTGATTTAGAGTTTCAAACACATCTATCTATATAGCAGAAAACAGAGTGAAACCTAAAATTCAAACTGTTACTGGAAACGAACGCTTGAACCTAGAAGAGTGAAAGTTGGGTAGCCAAGTGGGATTAGTGAACTGATCATTACCACCAAGTATCATCAATATTTGGTGAAAAAATGTTTGCTGAGATTTCAGCAAACTAGTAGTTTTTTGGAAGCTTGGCAACCCCTTTCAAACGAAAGTGTTCTTCGCCAGTCTCTGCATGGGGTACTTCAAGAGGAAACAAACAATAGAGATAGAACTTAGAACTACTTCATTTTGTCAAGTTTCACGGAGCTAGCACAAACCGTGTTTGATTTAGAGTTTCAAACACATCTATCTATATAGCAGAAAACAGATTGAAACCTAAAAATTCAAACTGTTACTGGAAATGAACGCTTGAACCTAGAAGATTGAAAGTTGGGCAGCCAAGTGGGATTAGTGAACTGATCATTACCACCAAGTATCATCAAGATTTGGTGAAAAAATGTTTGCTGAGATTTCAGCAAACTAGTAGTTTTTTGGAAGCTTGGCAACCCCTTTAAAACGAAAGTGTTTTTCGCCAGTCTCTGCATGGGGTACTTCAAGAGGAAACAAACCATAGAGATAGAACTTAGAACTACTTCATTTGGTCAAGTTTCAAGGAGCTAGCACAAACCGTGTTTGATTTATACTTTCAAACACATCTATCTATATAGCAGAAAACAGAGTGAAACCTAAAAATTCAAAGTGTTACTGGAAACGAACGCTTGAACCTAGAAGAGTGAAAATTGGGCAGCCAAGTGGGCTTAGTGAACTGATCATTACCACCAGTATCATCAAGATTTGGTGAAAAAATGGTTGCTGAGATTTCAGCAAACTAGTAGTTTTTTGGAAGCTTGGCAACCCCTTTTAAACGAAAGTGTTCTTTGCCAGTCTCTGCATGGGGTACTTCAAGAGGAAACAAACCATAGAGATAGAACTTAGAACTACTTCATTTTGTCAAGTTTCACGGAGCTAGCACAAACCGTGTTTGATTTAGAGTTTCAAACACATCTATCTATATAGCAGAAAACAGAGTGAAACCTAAAAATTCAAACTGTTACTGGAAACGAACGCTTGAACCTAGAAGAGTGAAAGTTGGGCAGCCAAGTGGGATTAGTGAACTGATCATTACCACCAAGTATCATCAAGATTTGGTGAAAAAATGTTTGCTGAGATTTCAGCAAACTAGTAGTTTTTTGGAAGCTTGGCAACCCCTTTCAAACGAAAGTGTTCTTCGCCAGTCTCTGCATGGGGTACTTCAAGAGGAAACAAACCATAGAGATAGAACTTAGAACTACTTCATTTTGTCAAGTTTCACGGAGCTAGCACAAACCGTGTTTGATTTAGAGTTTCAAACACATCTATCTATATAGCAGAAAACAGAGTGAAACCTAAAAATTCAAACTGTTACTGGAAACGAACGCTTGAACCTAGAAGAGTGAAAGTTGGGCAGCCAAGTGGGATTAGTGAACTGATCATTACCACCAAGTATCATCAATATTTGGTGAAAAAATGTTTGCTGAGATTTCAGCAAACTAGTAGTTTTTTGGAAGCTTGGCAACCCCTTTCAAACGAAAGTGTTCTTTGCCAGTCTCTGCATGGGGTACTTCAAGAGGAAACAAACCATAGAGATAGAACTTAGAACTACTTCATTTTGTCAAGTTTCACGGAGCTAGCACAAACCGTGTTTGATTTAGAGTTTCAAACACATCTATCTATATAGCAGAAAACAGAGTGAAACCTAAAAATTCAAAGTGTTACTGGAAACGAACGCTTGAACCTAGAGGAGTGAAAGTTGGGCAGCCAAGTGGGCTTAGTGAACTGATCATTACCACCAAGTATCATCAAGATTTGGTGAAAAAATGTTTGCTGAGATTTCAGCAAACTAGTAGTTTTTTGGAAGCTTGGCAACCCCTTTAAAACGAAAGTGTTTTTCGCCAGTCTCTGCATGGGGTACTTCAAGAGGAAACAAACCATAGAGATAGAACTTAGAACTACTTCATTTGGTCAAGTTTCAAGGAGCTAGCACAAACCGTGTTTGATTTATACTTTCAAACACATCTATCTATATAGCAGAAAACAGAGTGAAACCTAAAAATTCAAAGTGTTACTGGAAACGAACGCTTGAACCTAGAAGAGTGAAAATTGGGCAGCCAAGTGGGCTTAGTGAACTGATCATTACCACCAAGTATCATCAAGATTTGGTGAAAAAATGGTTGCTGAGATTTCAGCAAACTAGTAGTTTTTTGGAAGCTTGGCAACCCCTTTTAAATGAAAGTGTTCTTTGCCAGTCTCTGCATGGGGTACTTCAAGAGGAAACAAACCATAGAGATAGAACTTAGAACTACTTCATTTTGTCAAGTTTCACGGAGCTAGCACAAACCGTGTTTGATTTAGAGTTTCAAACACATCTATCTATATAGCAGAAAACAGAGTGAAACCTAAAAATTCAAACTGTTACTGGAAACGAACGCTTGAACCTAGAAGAGTGAAAGTTGGGTAGCCAAGTGGGATTAGTGAACTGATCATTACCACCAAGTATCATCAATATTTGGTGAAAAAATGTTTGCTGAGATTTCAGCAAACTAGTAGTTTTTTGGAAGCTTGGCAACCCCTTTCAAACGAAAGTGTTCTTCGCCAGTCTCTGCATGGGGTACTTCAAGAGGAAACAAACAATAGAGATAGAACTTAGAACTACTTCATTTTGTCAAGTTTCACGGAGCTAGCACAAACCGTGTTTGATTTAGAGTTTCAAACACATCTATCTATATAGCAGAAAACAGATTGAAACCTAAAAATTCAAACTGTTACTGGAAATGAACGCTTGAACCTAGAAGATTGAAAGTTGGGCAGCCAAGTGGGATTAGTGAACTGATCATTACCACCAAGTATCATCAAGATTTGGTGAAAAAATGTTTGCTGAGATTTCAGCAAACTAGTAGTTTTTTGGAAGCTTGGCAACCCCTTTAAAACGAAAGTGTTTTTCGCCAGTCTCTGCATGGGGTACTTCAAGAGGAAACAAACCATAGAGATAGAACTTAGAACTACTTCATTTGGTCAAGTTTCAAGGAGCTAGCACAAACCGTGTTTGATTTATACTTTCAAACACATCTATCTATATAGCAGAAAACAGAGTGAAACCTAAAAATTCAAAGTGTTACTGGAAACGAACGCTTGAACCTAGAAGAGTGAAAATTGGGCAGCCAAGTGGGCTTAGTGAACTGATCATTACCACCAGTATCATCAAGATTTGGTGAAAAAATGGTTGCTGAGATTTCAGCAAACTAGTAGTTTTTTGGAAGCTTGGCAACCCCTTTTAAATGAAAGTGTTCTTTGCCAGTCTCTGCATGGGGTACTTCAAGAGGAAACAAACCATAGAGATAGAACTTAGAACTACTTCATTTTGTCAAGTTTCACGGAGCTAGCACAAACCGTGTTTGATTTAGAGTTTCAAACACATCTATCTATATAGCAGAAAACAGAGTGAAACCTAAAAATTCAAAGTGTTACTGGAAACGAACGCTTGAACCTAGAGGAGTGAAAGTTGGGCAGCCAAGTGGGCTTAGTGAACTGATCATTACCACCAAGTATCATCAAGATTTGGTGAAAAAATGGTTGCTGAGATTTCAGCAAACTAGTAGTTTTTTGGAAGCTTGGCAACCCCTTTCAAACGAAAGTGTTCTTTGCCAGTCTCTGCATGGGGTACTTCAAGAGGAAACAAACCATAGAGATAGAACTTAGAACTACTTCATTTTGTCAAGTTTCACGGAGCTAGCACAAACCGTGTTTGATTTAGAGTTTCAAACACATCTATCTATATAGCAGAAAACAGAGTGAAACCTAAAAATTCAAAGTGTTACTGGAAACGAACGCTTGAACCTAGAGGAGTGAAAGTTGGGCAGCCAAGTGGGCTTAGTGAACTGATCATTACCACCAAGTATCATCAAGATTTGGTGAAAAAATGGTTGCTGAGATTTCAGCAAACTAGTAGTTTTTTGGAAGCTTGGCAACCCCTTTCAAACGAAAGTGTTCTTTGCCAGTCTCTGCATGGGGTACTTCAAGAGGAAACAAACCATAGAGATAGAACTTAGAACTACTTCATTTTGTCAAGTTTCACGGAGCTAGCACAAACCGTGTTTGATTTAGAGTTTCAAACACATCTATCTATATAGCAGAAAACAGAGTGAAACCTAAAAATTCAAACTGTTACTGGAAACGAACGCTTGAACCTAGAAGAGTGAAAGTTGGGCAGCCAAGTGGGATTAGTGAACTGATCATTACCACCAAGTATCATCAATATTTGGTGAAAAAATGTTTGCTGAGATTTCAGCAAACTAGTAGTTTTTTGGAAGCTTGGCAACCCCTTTCAAACGAAAGTGTTCTTCGCCAGTCTCTGCATGGGGTACTTCAAGAGGAAACAAACAATAGAGATAGAACTTAGAACTACTTCATTTTGTCAAGTTTCACGGAGCTAGCACAAACCGTGTTTGATTTAGAGTTTCAAACACATCTATCTATATAGCAGAAAACAGAGTGAAACCTAAAAATTCAAACTGTTACTGGAAACGAACGCTTGAACCTAGAGGAGTGAAAGTTGGGCAGCCAAGTGGGCTTAGTGAACTGATCATTACCACCAAGTATCATCAAGATTTGGTGAAAAAATGGTTGCTGAGATTTCAGCAAACTAGTAGTTTTTTGGAAGCTTGGCAACCCCTTTCAAACGAAAGTGTTCTTTGCCAGTCTCTGCATGGGGTACTTCAAGAGGAAAAAAACCATAGAGATAGAACTTAGAACTACTTCATTTTGTCAAGTTTCACGGAGCTAGCACAAACCGTGTTTGATTTAGAGTTTCAAACACATCTATCTATATAGCAGAAAACAGAGTGAAACCTAAAAATTCAAACTGTTACTGGAAACGAACGCTTGAACCTAGAAGAGTGAAAGTTGGGCAGCCAAGTGGGATTAGTGAACTGATCATTACCACCAAGTATCATCAAGATTTGGTGAAAAAATGTTTGCTGAGATTTCAGCAAACTAGTAGTTTTTTGGAAGCTTGGCAACCCCTTTCAAACGAAAGTGTTCTTTGCCAGTCTCTGCATGGGGTACTTCAAGAGGAAACAAACCATAGAGATAGAACTTAGAACTACTTCATTTTGTCAAGTTTCACGGAGCTAGCACAAACCGTGTTTGATTTAGAGTTTCAAACACATCTATCTATATAGCAGAAAACAGAGTGAAACCTAAAAATTCAAAGTGTTACTGGAAACGAACGCTTGAACCTAGAGGAGTGAAAGTTGGGCAGCCAAGTGGGCTTAGTGAACTGATCATTACCACCAAGTATCATCAAGATTTGGTGAAAAAATGTTTGCTGAGATTTCAGCAAACTAGTAGTTTTTTGGAAGCTTGGCAACCCCTTTAAAACGAAAGTGTTTTTCGCCAGTCTCTGCATGGGGTACTTCAAGAGGAAACAAACCATAGAGATAGAACTTAGAACTACTTCATTTGGTCAAGTTTCAAGGAGCTAGCACAAACCGTGTTTGATTTATACTTTCAAACACATCTATCTATATAGCAGAAAACAGAGTGAAACCTAAAAATTCAAAGTGTTACTGGAAACGAACGCTTGAACCTAGAAGAGTGAAAATTGGGCAGCCAAGTGGGCTTAGTGAACTGATCATTACCACCAAGTATCATCAAGATTTGGTGAAAAAATGGTTGCTGAGATTTCAGCAAACTAGTAGTTTTTTGGAAGCTTGGCAACCCCTTTTAAATGAAAGTGTTCTTTGCCAGTCTCTGCATGGGGTACTTCAAGAGGAAACAAACCATAGAGATAGAACTTAGAACTACTTCATTTTGTCAAGTTTCACGGAGCTAGCACAAACCGTGTTTGATTTAGAGTTTCAAACACATCTATCTATATAGCAGAAAACAGAGTGAAACCTAAAAATTCAAACTGTTACTGGAAACGAACGCTTGAACCTAGAAGAGTGAAAGTTGGGTAGCCAAGTGGGATTAGTGAACTGATCATTACCACCAAGTATCATCAATATTTGGTGAAAAAATGTTTGCTGAGATTTCAGCAAACTAGTAGTTTTTTGGAAGCTTGGCAACCCCTTTCAAACGAAAGTGTTCTTCGCCAGTCTCTGCATGGGGTACTTCAAGAGGAAACAAACAATAGAGATAGAACTTAGAACTACTTCATTTTGTCAAGTTTCACGGAGCTAGCACAAACCGTGTTTGATTTAGAGTTTCAAACACATCTATCTATATAGCAGAAAACAGATTGAAACCTAAAAATTCAAACTGTTACTGGAAATGAACGCTTGAACCTAGAAGATTGAAAGTTGGGCAGCCAAGTGGGATTAGTGAACTGATCATTACCACCAAGTATCATCAAGATTTGGTGAAAAAATGTTTGCTGAGATTTCAGCAAACTAGTAGTTTTTTGGAAGCTTGGCAACCCCTTTAAAACGAAAGTGTTTTTCGCCAGTCTCTGCATGGGGTACTTCAAGAGGAAACAAACCATAGAGATAGAACTTAGAACTACTTCATTTGGTCAAGTTTCAAGGAGCTAGCACAAACCGTGTTTGATTTATACTTTCAAACACATCTATCTATATAGCAGAAAACAGAGTGAAACCTAAAAATTCAAAGTGTTACTGGAAACGAACGCTTGAACCTAGAAGAGTGAAAATTGGGCAGCCAAGTGGGCTTAGTGAACTGATCATTACCACCAGTATCATCAAGATTTGGTGAAAAAATGGTTGCTGAGATTTCAGCAAACTAGTAGTTTTTTGGAAGCTTGGCAACCCCTTTTAAACGAAAGTGTTCTTTGCCAGTCTCTGCATGGGGTACTTCAAGAGGAAACAAACCATAGAGATAGAACTTAGAACTACTTCATTTTGTCAAGTTTCACGGAGCTAGCACAAACCGTGTTTGATTTAGAGTTTCAAACACATCTATCTATATAGCAGAAAACAGAGTGAAACCTAAAAATTCAAACTGTTACTGGAAACGAACGCTTGAACCTAGAAGAGTGAAAGTTGGGCAGCCAAGTGGGATTAGTGAACTGATCATTACCACCAAGTATCATCAAGATTTGGTGAAAAAATGTTTGCTGAGATTTCAGCAAACTAGTAGTTTTTTGGAAGCTTGGCAACCCCTTTCAAACGAAAGTGTTCTTCGCCAGTCTCTGCATGGGGTACTTCAAGAGGAAACAAACCATAGAGATAGAACTTAGAACTACTTCATTTTGTCAAGTTTCACGGAGCTAGCACAAACCGTGTTTGATTTAGAGTTTCAAACACATCTATCTATATAGCAGAAAACAGAGTGAAACCTAAAAATTCAAACTGTTACTGGAAACGAACGCTTGAACCTAGAAGAGTGAAAGTTGGGCAGCCAAGTGGGATTAGTGAACTGATCATTACCACCAAGTATCATCAATATTTGGTGAAAAAATGTTTGCTGAGATTTCAGCAAACTAGTAGTTTTTTGGAAGCTTGGCAACCCCTTTCAAACGAAAGTGTTCTTTGCCAGTCTCTGCATGGGGTACTTCAAGAGGAAACAAACCATAGAGATAGAACTTAGAACTACTTCATTTTGTCAAGTTTCACGGAGCTAGCACAAACCGTGTTTGATTTAGAGTTTCAAACACATCTATCTATATAGCAGAAAACAGAGTGAAACCTAAAAATTCAAAGTGTTACTGGAAACGAACGCTTGAACCTAGAGGAGTGAAAGTTGGGCAGCCAAGTGGGCTTAGTGAACTGATCATTACCACCAAGTATCATCAAGATTTGGTGAAAAAATGTTTGCTGAGATTTCAGCAAACTAGTAGTTTTTTGGAAGCTTGGCAACCCCTTTAAAACGAAAGTGTTTTTCGCCAGTCTCTGCATGGGGTACTTCAAGAGGAAACAAACCATAGAGATAGAACTTAGAACTACTTCATTTGGTCAAGTTTCAAGGAGCTAGCACAAACCGTGTTTGATTTATACTTTCAAACACATCTATCTATATAGCAGAAAACAGAGTGAAACCTAAAAATTCAAAGTGTTACTGGAAACGAACGCTTGAACCTAGAAGAGTGAAAATTGGGCAGCCAAGTGGGCTTAGTGAACTGATCATTAGCACCAAGTATCATCAAGATTTGGTGAAAAAATGGTTGCTGAGATTTCAGCAAACTAGTAGTTTTTTGGAAGCTTGGCAACCCCTTTTAAATGAAAGTGTTCTTTGCCAGTCTCTGCATGGGGTACTTCAAGAGGAAACAAACCATAGAGATAGAACTTAGAACTACTTCATTTTGTCAAGTTTCACGGAGCTAGCACAAACCGTGTTTGATTTAGAGTTTCAAACACATCTATCTATATAGCAGAAAACAGAGTGAAACCTAAAAATTCAAACTGTTACTGGAAACGAACGCTTGAACCTAGAAGATTGAAAGTTGGGCAGCCAAGTGGGATTAGTGAACTGATCATTACCACCAAGTATCATCAAGATTTGGTGAAAAAATGTTTGCTGAGATTTCAGCAAACTAGTAGTTTTTTGGATGCTTGGCAACCCCTTTCAAAGAAAGTGTTCTTCGCCAGTCTCTGCATGGGGTACTTCAGGAGGAAACAAACCGTAGAGATAGAACTTAGAACTACTTCATTTTGTCAAGTTTCAAGGAGCTAGCACAAACCGTGTTTGATTTATACTTTCAAACACATCTATCTATATAGCAGAAAACAGAGTGAAACCTAAAAATTCAAAGTGTTACTGGAAACGAACGCTTGAACCTAGAAGAGTGAAAATTGGGCAGCCAAGTGGGCTTAGTGAACTGATGATTACCACCAAGTATCATCAAGATTTGGTGAAAAAATGGTTGCTGAGATTTCAGCAAACTAGCAGTTTTTTGGAAGCTTGGCAACCCCTTTCAAACGAAAGTGTTCTTTGCCAATCTCTGCATGGGGTACTTCAAGAGGAAACAAACCATAGAGATAGAACTTAGAACTACTTCATTTTGTCAAGTTTCACGGAGCTAGCACAAACCGTGTTTTATTTAGAGTTTCAAACACATCTATCTATATAGCAGAAAACAGAGTGAAACCTAAAAATTCAAACTGTTACTGGAAACGAACGCTTGAACCTAGAAGAGTGAAAGTTGGGCAGCCAAGTGGGATTAGTGAACTGATCATTACCACCAAGTATCATCAAGATTTGGTGAAAAAATGTTTGCTGAGATTTCAGCAAACTAGTAGTTTTTTGGAAGCTTGGCAACCCCTTTCAAACGAAAGTGTTCTTCGCCAGTCTCTGCATGGGGTACTTCAAGAGGAAACAAACCATAGAGATAGAACTTAGAACTACTTCATTTTGTCAAGTTTCACGGAGCTAGCACAAACCGTGTTTGATTTAGAGTTTCAAACACATCTATCTATATAGCAGAAAACAGAGTGAAACCTAAAAATTCAAACTGTTACTGGAAACGAACGCTTGAACCTAGAAGATTGAAAGTTGGGCAGCCAAGTGGGATTAGTGAACTGATCATTACCACCAAGTATCATCAAGATTTGGTGAAAAAATGTTTGCTGAGATTTCAGCAAACTAGTAGTTTTTTGGATGCTTGGCAACCCCTTTCAAAGAAAGTGTTCTTCGCCAGTCTCTGCATGGGGTACTTCAGGAGGAAACAAACCGTAGAGATAGAACTTAGAACTACTTCATTTTGTCAAGTTTCAAGGAGCTAGCACAAACCGTGTTTGATTTATACTTTCAAACACATCTATCTATATAGCAGAAAACAGAGTGAAACCTAAAAATTCAAAGTGTTACTGGAAACGAACGCTTGAACCTAGAAGAGTGAAAATTGGGCAGCCAAGTGGGCTTAGTGAACTGATCATTACCACCAAGTATCATCAATATTTGGTGAAAAAATGTTTGCTGAGATTTCAGCAAACTAGTAGTTTTTTGGAAGCTTGGCAACCCCTTTCAAACGAAAGTGTTCTTCGCCAGTCTCTGCATGGGGTACTACAAGAGGAAACAAACCATAGAGATAGAACTTAGAACTACTTCATTTTGTCAAGTTTCACGGAGCTAGCACAAACCGTGTTTGATTTAGAGTTTCAAACACATCTATCTATATAGCAGAAAACAGAGTGAAACCTAAAAATTCAAAGTGTTACTGGAAACGAACGCTTGAACCTAGAGGAGTGAAAGTTGGGCAGCCAAGTGGGCTTAGTGAACTGATCATTACCACCAAGTATCATCAAGATTTGGTGAAAAAATGGTTGCTGAGATTTCAGCAAACTAGTAGTTTTTTGGAAGCTTGGCAAACCCTTTCAAACGAAAGTGTTCTTTGCCAGTCTCTGCATGGGGTACTTCAAGAGAAAACAAACCATAGAGATAGAACTTAGAACTACTTCATTTTGTCAAGTTTCACGGAGCTAGCACAAACCGTGTTTGATTTAGAGTTTCAAACACATCTATCTATATACCAGAAAACAGAGTGAAACCTAAAAATTCAAACTGTTACTGGAAACGAACGCTTTAACCTAGAAGATTGAAAGTTGGGCAGCCAAGTGGGATTAGTGAACTGATCATTACCACCAAGTATCATCAAGATTTGGTGAAAAAATGTTTGCTGAGATTTCAGCAAACTAGTAGTTTTTTGGATGCTTGGCAACCCCTTTCAAAGAAAGTGTTCTTCGCCAGTCTCTGCATGGGGTACTTCAGGAGGAAACAAACCGTAGAGATAGAACTTAGAACTACTTCATTTTGTCAAGTTTCAAGGAGCTAGCACAAACCGTGTTTGATTTATACTTTCAAACACATCTATCTGTATAGCAGAAAACAGAGTGAAACCTAAAAATTCAAAGTGTTACTGGAAACGAACGCTTGAACCTAGAAGAGTGAAAATTGGGCAGCAAAGTGGGCTTAGTGAACTGATGATTACCACCAAGTATCATCAAGATTTGGTGAAAAAATGGTTGCTGAGATTTAAGCAAACTAGCAGTTTTTTGGAAGCTTGGCAACCCCTTTCAAACGAAAGTGTTCTTTGCCAGTCTCTGCATGGCGTACTTCAAGAGGCAACAAACCATAGAGATAGAACTTAGAACTACTTCATTTTGTCAAGTTTCACGGAGCTAGCACAAACCGTGTTTGATTTAGAGTTTCAAACACATCTATCTATATAGCAGAAAACAGAGTGAAACCTAAAAATTCAAACTGTTACTGGAAACGAACGCTTGAACCTAGAAGAGTGAAAGTTGGGCAGCCAAGTGGGATTAGTGAACTGATCATTACCACCAAGTATCATCAATATTTGGTGAAAAAATGTTTGCTGAGATTTCAGCAAACTAGTAGTTTTTTGGAAGCTTGGCAACCCCTTTCAAACGAAAGTGTTCTTCGCCAGTCTCTGCATGGGGTACTTCAAGAGGAAACAAACAATAGAGATAGAACTTAGAACTACTTCATTTTGTCAAGTTTCACGGAGCTAGCACAAACCGTGTTTGATTTAGAGTTTCAAACACATCTATCTATATAGCAGAAAACAGAGTGAAACCTAAAAATTCAAACTGTTACTGGAAACGAACGCTTGAACCTAGAGGAGTGAAAGTTGGGCAGCCAAGTGGGCTTAGTGAACTGATCATTACCACCAAGTATCATCAAGATTTGGTGAAAAAATGGTTGCTGAGATTTCAGCAAACTAGTAGTTTTTTGGAAGCTTGGCAACCCCTTTCAAACGAAAGTGTTCTTTGCCAGTCTCTGCATGGGGTACTTCAAGAGGAAAAAAACCATAGAGATAGAACTTAGAACTACTTCATTTTGTCAAGTTTCACGGAGCTAGCACAAACCGTGTTTGATTTAGAGTTTCAAACACATCTATCTATATAGCAGAAAACAGAGTGAAACCTAAAAATTCAAACTGTTACTGGAAACGAACGCTTGAACCTAGAAGAGTGAAAGTTGGGCAGCCAAGTGGGATTAGTGAACTGATCATTACCACCAAGTATCATCAAGATTTGGTGAAAAAATGTTTGCTGAGATTTCAGCAAACTAGTAGTTTTTTGGAAGCTTGGCAACCCCTTTCAAACGAAAGTGTTCTTTGCCAGTCTCTGCATGGGGTACTTCAAGAGGAAACAAACCATAGAGATAGAACTTAGAACTACTTCATTTTGTCAAGTTTCACGGAGCTAGCACAAACCGTGTTTGATTTAGAGTTTCAAACACATCTATCTATATAGCAGAAAACAGAGTGAAACCTAAAAATTCAAAGTGTTACTGGAAACGAACGCTTGAACCTAGAGGAGTGAAAGTTGGGCAGCCAAGTGGGCTTAGTGAACTGATCATTACCACCAAGTATCATCAAGATTTGGTGAAAAAATGTTTGCTGAGATTTCAGCAAACTAGTAGTTTTTTGGAAGCTTGGCAACCCCTTTAAAACGAAAGTGTTTTTCGCCAGTCTCTGCATGGGGTACTTCAAGAGGAAACAAACCATAGAGATAGAACTTAGAACTACTTCATTTGGTCAAGTTTCAAGGAGCTAGCACAAACCGTGTTTGATTTATACTTTCAAACACATCTATCTATATAGCAGAAAACAGAGTGAAACCTAAAAATTCAAAGTGTTACTGGAAACGAACGCTTGAACCTAGAAGAGTGAAAATTGGGCAGCCAAGTGGGCTTAGTGAACTGATCATTACCACCAAGTATCATCAAGATTTGGTGAAAAAATGGTTGCTGAGATTTCAGCAAACTAGTAGTTTTTTGGAAGCTTGGCAACCCCTTTTAAATGAAAGTGTTCTTTGCCAGTCTCTGCATGGGGTACTTCAAGAGGAAACAAACCATAGAGATAGAACTTAGAACTACTTCATTTTGTCAAGTTTCACGGAGCTAGCACAAACCGTGTTTGATTTAGAGTTTCAAACACATCTATCTATATAGCAGAAAACAGAGTGAAACCTAAAAATTCAAACTGTTACTGGAAACGAACGCTTGAACCTAGAAGAGTGAAAGTTGGGTAGCCAAGTGGGATTAGTGAACTGATCATTACCACCAAGTATCATCAATATTTGGTGAAAAAATGTTTGCTGAGATTTCAGCAAACTAGTAGTTTTTTGGAAGCTTGGCAACCCCTTTCAAACGAAAGTGTTCTTTGCCAGTCTCTGCATGGGGTACTTCAAGAGGAAACAAACCATAGAGATAGAACTTAGAACTACTTCATTTTGTCAAGTTTCACGGAGCTAGCACAAACCGTGTTTGATTTAGAGTTTCAAACACATCTATCTATATAGCAGAAAACAGAGTGAAACCTAAAAATTCAAAGTGTTACTGGAAACGAACGCTTGAACCTAGAGGAGTGAAAGTTGGGCAGCCAAGTGGGCTTAGTGAACTGATCATTACCACCAAGTATCATCAAGATTTGGTGAAAAAATGTTTGCTGAGATTTCAGCAAACTAGTAGTTTTTTGGAAGCTTGGCAACCCCTTTAAAACGAAAGTGTTTTTCGCCAGTCTCTGCATGGGGTACTTCAAGAGGAAACAAACCATAGAGATAGAACTTAGAACTACTTCATTTGGTCAAGTTTCAAGGAGCTAGCACAAACCGTGTTTGATTTATACTTTCAAACACATCTATCTATATAGCAGAAAACAGAGTGAAACCTAAAAATTCAAAGTGTTACTGGAAACGAACGCTTGAACCTAGAAGAGTGAAAATTGGGCAGCCAAGTGGGCTTAGTGAACTGATCATTACCACCAAGTATCATCAAGATTTGGTGAAAAAATGGTTGCTGAGATTTCAGCAAACTAGTAGTTTTTTGGAAGCTTGGCAACCCCTTTTAAATGAAAGTGTTCTTTGCCAGTCTCTGCATGGGGTACTTCAAGAGGAAACAAACCATAGAGATAGAACTTAGAACTACTTCATTTTGTCAAGTTTCACGGAGCTAGCACAAACCGTGTTTGATTTAGAGTTTCAAACACATCTATCTATATAGCAGAAAACAGAGTGAAACCTAAAAATTCAAACTGTTACTGGAAACGAACGCTTGAACCTAGAAGATTGAAAGTTGGGCAGCCAAGTGGGATTAGTGAACTGATCATTACCACCAAGTATCATCAAGATTTGGTGAAAAAATGTTTGCTGAGATTTCAGCAAACTAGTAGTTTTTTGGATGCTTGGCAACCCCTTTCAAAGAAAGTGTTCTTCGCCAGTCTCTGCATGGGGTACTTCAGGAGGAAACAAACCGTAGAGATAGAACTTAGAACTACTTCATTTTGTCAAGTTTCAAGGAGCTAGCACAAACCGTGTTTGATTTATACTTTCAAACACATCTATCTATATAGCAGAAAACAGAGTGAAACCTAAAAATTCAAAGTGTTACTGGAAACGAACGCTTGAACCTAGAAGAGTGAAAATTGGGCAGCCAAGTGGGCTTAGTGAACTGATGATTACCACCAAGTATCATCAAGATTTGGTGAAAAAATGGTTGCTGAGATTTCAGCAAACTAGCAGTTTTTTGGAAGCTTGGCAACCCCTTTCAAACGAAAGTGTTCTTTGCCAATCTCTGCATGGGGTACTTCAAGAGGAAACAAACCATAGAGATAGAACTTAGAACTACTTCATTTTGTCAAGTTTCACGGAGCTAGCACAAACCGTGTTTTATTTAGAGTTTCAAACACATCTATCTATATAGCAGAAAACAGAGTGAAACCTAAAAATTCAAACTGTTACTGGAAACGAACGCTTGAACCTAGAAGAGTGAAAGTTGGGCAGCCAAGTGGGATTAGTGAACTGATCATTACCACCAAGTATCATCAAGATTTGGTGAAAAAATGTTTGCTGAGATTTCAGCAAACTAGTAGTTTTTTGGAAGCTTGGCAACCCCTTTCAAACGAAAGTGTTCTTCGCCAGTCTCTGCATGGGGTACTTCAAGAGGAAACAAACCATAGAGATAGAACTTAGAACTACTTCATTTTGTCAAGTTTCACGGAGCTAGCACAAACCGTGTTTGATTTAGAGTTTCAAACACATCTATCTATATAGCAGAAAACAGAGTGAAACCTAAAAATTCAAACTGTTACTGGAAACGAACGCTTGAACCTAGAAGATTGAAAGTTGGGCAGCCAAGTGGGATTAGTGAACTGATCATTACCACCAAGTATCATCAAGATTTGGTGAAAAAATGTTTGCTGAGATTTCAGCAAACTAGTAGTTTTTTGGATGCTTGGCAACCCCTTTCAAAGAAAGTGTTCTTCGCCAGTCTCTGCATGGGGTACTTCAGGAGGAAACAAACCGTAGAGATAGAACTTAGAACTACTTCATTTTGTCAAGTTTCAAGGAGCTAGCACAAACCGTGTTTGATTTATACTTTCAAACACATCTATCTATATAGCAGAAAACAGAGTGAAACCTAAAAATTCAAAGTGTTACTGGAAACGAACGCTTGAACCTAGAAGAGTGAAAATTGGGCAGCCAAGTGGGCTTAGTGAACTGATCATTACCACCAAGTATCATCAATATTTGGTGAAAAAATGTTTGCTGAGATTTCAGCAAACTAGTAGTTTTTTGGAAGCTTGGCAACCCCTTTCAAACGAAAGTGTTCTTCGCCAGTCTCTGCATGGGGTACTACAAGAGGAAACAAACCATAGAGATAGAACTTAGAAGTACTTCATTTTGTCAAGTTTCACGGAGCTAGCACAAACCGTGTTTGATTTAGAGTTTCAAACACATCTATCTATATAGCAGAAAACAGAGTGAAACCTAAAAATTCAAAGTGTTACTGGAAACGAACGCTTGAACCTAGAGGAGTGAAAGTTGGGCAGCCAAGTGGGCTTAGTGAACTGATCATTACCACCAAGTATCATCAAGATTTGGTGAAAAAATGGTTGCTGAGATTTCAGCAAACTAGTAGTTTTTTGGAAGCTTGGCAAACCCTTTCAAACGAAAGTGTTCTTTGCCAGTCTCTGCATGGGGTACTTCAAGAGAAAACAAACCATAGAGATAGAACTTAGAACTACTTCATTTTGTCAAGTTTCACGGAGCTAGCACAAACCGTGTTTGATTTAGAGTTTCAAACACATCTATCTATATACCAGAAAACAGAGTGAAACCTAAAAATTCAAACTGTTACTGGAAACGAACGCTTTAACCTAGAAGATTGAAAGTTGGGCAGCCAAGTGGGATTAGTGAACTGATCATTACCACCAAGTATCATCAAGATTTGGTGAAAAAATGTTTGCTGAGATTTCAGCAAACTAGTAGTTTTTTGGATGCTTGGCAACCCCTTTCAAAGAAAGTGTTCTTCGCCAGTCTCTGCATGGGGTACTTCAGGAGGAAACAAACCGTAGAGATAGAACTTAGAACTACTTCATTTTGTCAAGTTTCAAGGAGCTAGCACAAACCGTGTTTGATTTATACTTTCAAACACATCTATCTGTATAGCAGAAAACAGAGTGAAACCTAAAAATTCAAAGTGTTACTGGAAACGAACGCTTGAACCTAGAAGAGTGAAAATTGGGCAGCAAAGTGGGCTTAGTGAACTGATGATTACCACCAAGTATCATCAAGATTTGGTGAAAAAATGGTTGCTGAGATTTAAGCAAACTAGCAGTTTTTTGGAAGCTTGGCAACCCCTTTCAAACGAAAGTGTTCTTTGCCAGTCTCTGCATGGCGTACTTCAAGAGGCAACAAACCATAGAGATAGAACTTAGAACTACTTCATTTTGTCAAGTTTCACGGAGCTAGCACAAACCGTGTTTGATTTAGAGTTTCAAACACATCTATCTATATAGCAGAAAACAGAGTGAAACCTAAAAATTCAAACTGTTACTGGAAACGAACGCTTGAACCTAGAAGAGTGAAAGTTGGGCAGCCAAGTGGGATTAGTGAACTGATCATTACCACCAAGTATCATCAATATTTGGTGAAAAAATGTTTGCTGAGATTTCAGCAAACTAGTAGTTTTTTGGAAGCTTGGCAACCCCTTTCAAACGAAAGTGTTCTTCGCCAGTCTCTGCATGGGGTACTTCAAGAGGAAACAAACAATAGAGATAGAACTTAGAACTACTTCATTTTGTCAAGTTTCACGGAGCTAGCACAAACCGTGTTTGATTTAGAGTTTCAAACACATCTATCTATATAGCAGAAAACAGAGTGAAACCTAAAAATTCAAACTGTTACTGGAAACGAACGCTTGAACCTAGAGGAGTGAAAGTTGGGCAGCCAAGCGGGCTTAGTGAACTGATCATTACCACCAAGTATCATCAAGATTTGGTGAAAAAATGGTTGCTGAGATTTCAGCAAACTAGTAGTTTTTTGGAAGCTTGGCAACCCCTTTCAAACGAAAGTGTTCTTTGCCAGTCTCTGCATGGGGTACTTCAAGAGGAAAAAAACCATAGAGATAGAACTTAGAACTACTTCATTTTGTCAAGTTTCACGGAGCTAGCACAAACCGTGTTTGATTTAGAGTTTCAAACACATCTATCTATATAGCAGAAAACAGAGTGAAACCTAAAAATTCAAACTGTTACTGGAAACGAACGCTTGAACCTAGAAGAGTGAAAGTTGGGCAGCCAAGTGGGATTAGTGAACTGATCATTACCACCAAGTATCATCAAGATTTGGTGAAAAAATGTTTGCTGAGATTTCAGCAAACTAGTAGTTTTTTGGAAGCTTGGCAACCCCTTTCAAACGAAAGTGTTCTTTGCCAGTCTCTGCATGGGGTACTTCAAGAGGAAACAAACCATAGAGATAGAACTTAGAACTACTTCATTTTGTCAAGTTTCACGGAGCTAGCACAAACCGTGTTTGATTTAGAGTTTCAAACACATCTATCTATATAGCAGAAAACAGAGTGAAACCTAAAAATTCAAAGTGTTACTGGAAACGAACGCTTGAACCTAGAGGAGTGAAAGTTGGGCAGCCAAGTGGGCTTAGTGAACTGATCATTACCACCAAGTATCATCAAGATTTGGTGAAAAAATGTTTGCTGAGATTTCAGCAAACTAGTAGTTTTTTGGAAGCTTGGCAACCCCTTTAAAACGAAAGTGTTTTTCGCCAGTCTCTGCATGGGGTACTTCAAGAGGAAACAAACCATAGAGATAGAACTTAGAACTACTTCATTTGGTCAAGTTTCAAGGAGCTAGCACAAACCGTGTTTGATTTATACTTTCAAACACATCTATCTATATAGCAGAAAACAGAGTGAAACCTAAAAATTCAAAGTGTTACTGGAAACGAACGCTTGAACCTAGAAGAGTGAAAATTGGGCAGCCAAGTGGGCTTAGTGAACTGATCATTACCACCAAGTATCATCAAGATTTGGTGAAAAAATGGTTGCTGAGATTTCAGCAAACTAGTAGTTTTTTGGAAGCTTGGCAACCCCTTTTAAATGAAAGTGTTCTTTGCCAGTCTCTGCATGGGGTACTTCAAGAGGAAACAAACCATAGAGATAGAACTTAGAACTACTTCATTTTGTCAAGTTTCACGGAGCTAGCACAAACCGTGTTTGATTTAGAGTTTCAAACACATCTATCTATATAGCAGAAAACAGAGTGAAACCTAAAAATTCAAACTGTTACTGGAAACGAACGCTTGAACCTAGAAGAGTGAAAGTTGGGTAGCCAAGTGGGATTAGTGAACTGATCATTACCACCAAGTATCATCAATATTTGGTGAAAAAATGTTTGCTGAGATTTCAGCAAACTAGTAGTTTTTTGGAAGCTTGGCAACCCCTTTCAAACGAAAGTGTTCTTCGCCAGTCTCTGCATGGGGTACTTCAAGAGGAAACAAACAATAGAGATAGAACTTAGAACTACTTCATTTTGTCAAGTTTCACGGAGCTAGCACAAACCGTGTTTGATTTAGAGTTTCAAACACATCTATCTATATAGCAGAAAACAGATTGAAACCTAAAAATTCAAACTGTTACTGGAAATGAACGCTTGAACCTAGAAGATTGAAAGTTGGGCAGCCAAGTGGGATTAGTGAACTGATCATTACCACCAAGTATCATCAAGATTTGGTGAAAAAATGTTTGCTGAGATTTCAGCAAACTAGTAGTTTTTTGGAAGCTTGGCAACCCCTTTAAAACGAAAGTGTTTTTCGCCAGTCTCTGCATGGGGTACTTCAAGAGGAAACAAACCATAGAGATAGAACTTAGAACTACTTCATTTGGTCAAGTTTCAAGGAGCTAGCACAAACCGTGTTTGATTTATACTTTCAAACACATCTATCTATATAGCAGAAAACAGAGTGAAACCTAAAAATTCAAAGTGTTACTGGAAACGAACGCTTGAACCTAGAAGAGTGAAAATTGGGCAGCCAAGTGGGCTTAGTGAACTGATCATTACCACCAGTATCATCAAGATTTGGTGAAAAAATGGTTGCTGAGATTTCAGCAAACTAGTAGTTTTTTGGAAGCTTGGCAACCCCTTTTAAATGAAAGTGTTCTTTGCCAGTCTCTGCATGGGGTACTTCAAGAGGAAACAAACCATAGAGATAGAACTTAGAACTACTTCATTTTGTCAAGTTTCACGGAGCTAGCACAAACCGTGTTTGATTTAGAGTTTCAAACACATCTATCTATATAGCAGAAAACAGAGTGAAACCTAAAAATTCAAAGTGTTACTGGAAACGAACGCTTGAACCTAGAGGAGTGAAAGTTGGGCAGCCAAGTGGGCTTAGTGAACTGATCATTACCACCAAGTATCATCAAGATTTGGTGAAAAAATGGTTGCTGAGATTTCAGCAAACTAGTAGTTTTTTGGAAGCTTGGCAACCCCTTTCAAACGAAAGTGTTCTTTGCCAGTCTCTGCATGGGGTACTTCAAGAGGAAACAAACCATAGAGATAGAACTTAGAACTACTTCATTTTGTCAAGTTTCACGGAGCTAGCACAAACCGTGTTTGATTTAGAGTTTCAAACACATCTATCTATATAGCAGAAAACAGAGTGAAACCTAAAAATTCAAAGTGTTACTGGAAACGAACGCTTGAACCTAGAGGAGTGAAAGTTGGGCAGCCAAGTGGGCTTAGTGAACTGATCATTACCACCAAGTATCATCAAGATTTGGTGAAAAAATGGTTGCTGAGATTTCAGCAAACTAGTAGTTTTTTGGAAGCTTGGCAACCCCTTTCAAACGAAAGTGTTCTTTGCCAGTCTCTGCATGGGGTACTTCAAGAGGAAACAAACCATAGAGATAGAACTTAGAACTACTTCATTTTGTCAAGTTTCACGGAGCTAGCACAAACCGTGTTTGATTTAGAGTTTCAAACACATCTATCTATATAGCAGAAAACAGAGTGAAACCTAAAAATTCAAACTGTTACTGGAAACGAACGCTTGAACCTAGAAGAGTGAAAGTTGGGCAGCCAAGTGGGATTAGTGAACTGATCATTACCACCAAGTATCATCAATATTTGGTGAAAAAATGTTTGCTGAGATTTCAGCAAACTAGTAGTTTTTTGGAAGCTTGGCAACCCCTTTCAAACGAAAGTGTTCTTCGCCAGTCTCTGCATGGGGTACTTCAAGAGGAAACAAACAATAGAGATAGAACTTAGAACTACTTCATTTTGTCAAGTTTCACGGAGCTAGCACAAACCGTGTTTGATTTAGAGTTTCAAACACATCTATCTATATAGCAGAAAACAGAGTGAAACCTAAAAATTCAAACTGTTACTGGAAACGAACGCTTGAACCTAGAGGAGTGAAAGTTGGGCAGCCAAGTGGGCTTAGTGAACTGATCATTACCACCAAGTATCATCAAGATTTGGTGAAAAAATGGTTGCTGAGATTTCAGCAAACTAGTAGTTTTTTGGAAGCTTGGCAACCCCTTTCAAACGAAAGTGTTCTTTGCCAGTCTCTGCATGGGGTACTTCAAGAGGAAAAAAACCATAGAGATAGAACTTAGAACTACTTCATTTTGTCAAGTTTCACGGAGCTAGCACAAACCGTGTTTGATTTAGAGTTTCAGACACATCTATCTATATAGCAGAAAACAGAGTGAAACCTAAAAATTCAAACTGTTACTGGAAACGAACGCTTGAACCTAGAAGAGTGAAAGTTGGGCAGCCAAGTGGGATTAGTGAACTGATCATTACCACCAAGTATCATCAAGATTTGGTGAAAAAATGTTTGCTGAGATTTCAGCAAACTAGTAGTTTTTTGGAAGCTTGGCAACCCCTTTCAAACGAAAGTGTTCTTTGCCAGTCTCTGCATGGGGTACTTCAAGAGGAAACAAACCATAGAGATAGAACTTAGAACTACTTCATTTTGTCAAGTTTCACGGAGCTAGCACAAACCGTGTTTGATTTAGAGTTTCAAACACATCTATCTATATAGCAGAAAACAGAGTGAAACCTAAAAATTCAAAGTGTTACTGGAAACGAACGCTTGAACCTAGAGGAGTGAAAGTTGGGCAGCCAAGTGGGCTTAGTGAACTGATCATTACCACCAAGTATCATCAAGATTTGGTGAAAAAATGTTTGCTGAGATTTCAGCAAACTAGTAGTTTTTTGGAAGCTTGGCAACCCCTTTAAAACGAAAGTGTTTTTCGCCAGTCTCTGCATGGGGTACTTCAAGAGGAAACAAACCATAGAGATAGAACTTAGAACTACTTCATTTGGTCAAGTTTCAAGGAGCTAGCACAAACCGTGTTTGATTTATACTTTCAAACACATCTATCTATATAGCAGAAAACAGAGTGAAACCTAAAAATTCAAAGTGTTACTGGAAACGAACGCTTGAACCTAGAAGAGTGAAAATTGGGCAGCCAAGTGGGCTTAGTGAACTGATCATTACCACCAAGTATCATCAAGATTTGGTGAAAAAATGGTTGCTGAGATTTCAGCAAACTAGTAGTTTTTTGGAAGCTTGGCAACCCCTTTTAAATGAAAGTGTTCTTTGCCAGTCTCTGCATGGGGTACTTCAAGAGGAAACAAACCATAGAGATAGAACTTAGAACTACTTCATTTTGTCAAGTTTCACGGAGCTAGCACAAACCGTGTTTGATTTAGAGTTTCAAACACATCTATCTATATAGCAGAAAACAGAGTGAAACCTAAAAATTCAAACTGTTACTGGAAACGAACGCTTGAACCTAGAAGAGTGAAAGTTGGGTAGCCAAGTGGGATTAGTGAACTGATCATTACCACCAAGTATCATCAATATTTGGTGAAAAAATGTTTGCTGAGATTTCAGCAAACTAGTAGTTTTTTGGAAGCTTGGCAACCCCTTTCAAACGAAAGTGTTCTTCGCCAGTCTCTGCATGGGGTACTTCAAGAGGAAACAAACAATAGAGATAGAACTTAGAACTACTTCATTTTGTCAAGTTTCACGGAGCTAGCACAAACCGTGTTTGATTTAGAGTTTCAAACACATCTATCTATATAGCAGAAAACAGATTGAAACCTAAAAATTCAAACTGTTACTGGAAATGAACGCTTGAACCTAGAAGATTGAAAGTTGGGCAGCCAAGTGGGATTAGTGAACTGATCATTACCACCAAGTATCATCAAGATTTGGTGAAAAAATGTTTGCTGAGATTTCAGCAAACTAGTAGTTTTTTGGAAGCTTGGCAACCCCTTTAAAACGAAAGTGTTTTTCGCCAGTCTCTGCATGGGGTACTTCAAGAGGAAACAAACCATAGAGATAGAACTTAGAACTACTTCATTTGGTCAAGTTTCAAGGAGCTAGCACAAACCGTGTTTGATTTATACTTTCAAACACATCTATCTATATAGCAGAAAACAGAGTGAAACCTAAAAATTCAAAGTGTTACTGGAAACGAACGCTTGAACCTAGAAGAGTGAAAATTGGGCAGCCAAGTGGGCTTAGTGAACTGATCATTACCACCAGTATCATCAAGATTTGGTGAAAAAATGGTTGCTGAGATTTCAGCAAACTAGTAGTTTTTTGGAAGCTTGGCAACCCCTTTTAAATGAAAGTGTTCTTTGCCAGTCTCTGCATGGGGTACTTCAAGAGGAAACAAACCATAGAGATAGAACTTAGAACTACTTCATTTTGTCAAGTTTCACGGAGCTAGCACAAACCGTGTTTGATTTAGAGTTTCAAACACATCTATCTATATAGCAGAAAACAGAGTGAAACCTAAAAATTCAAAGTGTTACTGGAAACGAACGCTTGAACCTAGAGGAGTGAAAGTTGGGCAGCCAAGTGGGCTTAGTGAACTGATCATTACCACCAAGTATCATCAAGATTTGGTGAAAAAATGGTTGCTGAGATTTCAGCAAACTAGTAGTTTTTTGGAAGCTTGGCAACCCCTTTCAAACGAAAGTGTTCTTTGCCAGTCTCTGCATGGGGTACTTCAAGAGGAAACAAACCATAGAGATAGAACTTAGAACTACTTCATTTTGTCAAGTTTCACGGAGCTAGCACAAACCGTGTTTGATTTAGAGTTTCAAACACATCTATCTATATAGCAGAAAACAGAGTGAAACCTAAAAATTCAAAGTGTTACTGGAAACGAACGCTTGAACCTAGAGGAGTGAAAGTTGGGCAGCCAAGTGGGCTTAGTGAACTGATCATTACCACCAAGTATCATCAAGATTTGGTGAAAAAATGGTTGCTGAGATTTCAGCAAACTAGTAGTTTTTTGGAAGCTTGGCAACCCCTTTCAAACGAAAGTGTTCTTTGCCAGTCTCTGCATGGGGTACTTCAAGAGGAAACAAACCATAGAGATAGAACTTAGAACTACTTCATTTTGTCAAGTTTCACGGAGCTAGCACAAACCGTGTTTGATTTAGAGTTTCAAACACATCTATCTATATAGCAGAAAACAGAGTGAAACCTAAAAATTCAAACTGTTACTGGAAACGAACGCTTGAACCTAGAAGAGTGAAAGTTGGGCAGCCAAGTGGGATTAGTGAACTGATCATTACCACCAAGTATCATCAATATTTGGTGAAAAAATGTTTGCTGAGATTTCAGCAAACTAGTAGTTTTTTGGAAGCTTGGCAACCCCTTTCAAACGAAAGTGTTCTTCGCCAGTCTCTGCATGGGGTACTTCAAGAGGAAACAAACAATAGAGATAGAACTTAGAACTACTTCATTTTGTCAAGTTTCACGGAGCTAGCACAAACCGTGTTTGATTTAGAGTTTCAAACACATCTATCTATATAGCAGAAAACAGAGTGAAACCTAAAAATTCAAACTGTTACTGGAAACGAACGCTTGAACCTAGAGGAGTGAAAGTTGGGCAGCCAAGTGGGCTTAGTGAACTGATCATTACCACCAAGTATCATCAAGATTTGGTGAAAAAATGGTTGCTGAGATTTCAGCAAACTAGTAGTTTTTTGGAAGCTTGGCAACCCCTTTCAAACGAAAGTGTTCTTTGCCAGTCTCTGCATGGGGTACTTCAAGAGGAAAAAAACCATAGAGATAGAACTTAGAACTACTTCATTTTGTCAAGTTTCACGGAGCTAGCACAAACCGTGTTTGATTTAGAGTTTCAAACACATCTATCTATATAGCAGAAAACAGAGTGAAACCTAAAAATTCAAACTGTTACTGGAAACGAACGCTTGAACCTAGAAGAGTGAAAGTTGGGCAGCCAAGTGGGATTAGTGAACTGATCATTACCACCAAGTATCATCAAGATTTGGTGAAAAAATGTTTGCTGAGATTTCAGCAAACTAGTAGTTTTTTGGAAGCTTGGCAACCCCTTTCAAACGAAAGTGTTCTTTGCCAGTCTCTGCATGGGGTACTTCAAGAGGAAACAAACCATAGAGATAGAACTTAGAACTACTTCATTTTGTCAAGTTTCACGGAGCTAGCACAAACCGTGTTTGATTTAGAGTTTCAAACACATCTATCTAT
>NW_027511436.1:0-25129 GCF_048772815.1 Callospermophilus lateralis
GGTTTGTTTCCTCTTGAAGTACCCCATGCAGACACTGGTGGAAAACACTTTCGTTTGAAAGGGGTTGCCAAGCTTCCAAAAAACTACTAATTTGCTGAAATCTCAGCAAACATTTTTTCACCAAATCTTGATGATACTTGGTGGTAATGATCAGTTCACTAAGCCCACTTGGCTGCCCAATTTTCACTCTTCTAGGTTCAAGCGTTCGTTTCCAGTAACACTTTGAAATTTTAGGTTTCACTCTGTTTTCTCCTATATAGATAGCTGTGTTTGGAATTCTAAATCAAACACGGTTTGTGCTAGCTCCTTGAAACTTGACCAAATGAAGTAGTTCTAAGTTCTATCTCTATGGTTTGTTTCCTCTTGAAGTACCCCATGCAGACACTGGTGGAAAACACTTTCGTTTGAAAGGGGTTGCCAAGCTTCCATAAAACTACTAATTTGCTGAAATCTCAGCAAACATTTTTTCACCAAATCTTGATGATACTTGGTGGTAATGATCAGTTCACTAAGCCCACTTGGCTGCCCTATTTTCACTCTTCTAGGTTCAAGCGTTCGTTTCCAGTAACACTTTGAATTTTTAGGTTTCACTCTGTTTTCTCCTATATAGATAGATGTGTTGGAAACTCTAAATCAAACACGGTTTGTGCTAGCTCCTTGAAACTTGACCAAATGAAGTAGTTCTAAGTTCTATCTCTATGGTTAGTTTCCTCTTGAAGTACCCCATGCAGACACCGGTGGAAAACACTTTCGTTTGAAAGGGGTTGCCAAGCTTCCAAAAAACTACTAATTTGCTGAAATCTCAGCAAACATTTTTTCACCAAATCTTGATGATACTTGGTGGTAATGATCAGTTCACTAAGCCCACTTGGCTGCCCAATTTTCACTCTTCTAGGTTCAAGCGTTCGTTTCCAGTAACACTTTGAAATTTTAGGTTTCACTCTGTTTTCTCCTATATAGATAGATGTGTTGGAAACTCTAAATCAAACGCGGTTTGTGCTAGCTCCTTGAAACTTGACCAAATGAAGTAGTTCTAAGTTCTATCTCTATGGTTTGTTTCCTCTTGAAGTACCCCATGCAGACACTGGTGGAAAACACTTTCGTTTGAAAGGGGTTGCCAAGCTTCCAAAAAACTACTAATTTGCTGAAATCTCAGCAAACATTTTTTCACCAAATCTTGATGATACTTGGTGGTAATGATCAGTTCACTAAGCCCACTTGGCTGCCCAATTTTCACTCTTCTAGGTTCAAGCGTTCGTTTCCAGAAACACTTTGAAATTTTAGGTTTCACTCTGTTTTCTCCTATATAGATAGCTGTGTTTGGAAATCTAAATCAAACACGGTTTGTGCTAGCTCCTTGAAACTTGACCAAATGAAGTAGTTCTAAGTTCTATGTCTATGGTTTGTTTCCTCTTGAAGTACCCCATGCAGACACTGGTGGAAAACACTTTCGTTTTAAAGGGGTTGCCAAGCTTCCAAAAAACTACTAGTTTGCTGAAATCTCAGCAAACATTTTTTCACCAAATCTTGATGATACTTGGTGGTAATGATCAGTTCACTAAGCCCACTTGGGTGCCCAATTTTCACTCTTCTACGTTCAAGCGTTCGTTTCCAGTAACACTTTGAAATTTTAGGTTTCACTCTGTTTTCTCCTATATAGATAGCTGTGTTTGGAATTCTAAATCAAACACGGTTTGTGCTAGCTCCTTGAAACTTGACCAAATGAAGTAGTTCTAAGTTCTATCTCTATGGTTTGTTTCCTCTTGAAGTACCCCATGCAGACACTGGTGGAAAACACTTTCGTTTGAAAGGGGTTGCCAAGCTTCCAAAAAACTACTAATTTGCTGAAATCTCAGCAAACATTTTTTCACCAAATCTTGATGATACTTGGTGGTAATGATCAGTTCACTAAGCCCACTTGGCTGCCCAATTTTCACTCTTCTAGGTTCAAGCGTTCGTTTCCAGTAACACTTTGAATTTTTAGGTTTCACTCTGTTTTCTCCTATATAGATAGATGTGTTGGAAACTCTAAATCAAACACGGTTTGTGCTAGCTCCTTGAAACTTGACCAAATGAAGTAGTTCTAAGTTCTATCTCTATGGTTTGTTTCCTCTTGAAGTACCCCATGCAGACACCGGTGGAAAACACTTTCGTTTGAAAGGGGTTGCCAAGCTTCCAAAAAACTACTAATTTGCTGAAATCTCAGCAAACATTTTTTCACCAAATCTTGATGATACTTGGTGGTAATGATCAGTTCACTAAGCCCACTTGGCTGCCCAATTTTCACTCTTCTAGGTTCAAGCGTTCGTTCCAGTAACACTTTGAAATTTTAGGTTTCACTCTGTTTTCTCCTATATAGATAGATGTGTTGGAAACTCTAAATCAAACGCGGTTTGTGCTAGCTCCTTGAAACTTGACCAAATGAAGTAGTTCTAAGTTCTATCTCTATGGTTTGTTTCCTCTTGAAGTACCCCATGCAGACACTGGTGGAAAACACTTTCGTTTGAAAGGGGTTGCCAAGCTTCCAAAAAACTACTAATTTGCTGAAATCTCAGCAAACATTTTTTCACCAAATCTTGATGATACTTGGTGGTAATGATCAGTTCACTAAGCCCACTTGGCTGCCCAATTTTCACTCTTCTAGGTTCAAGCGTTCGTTTCCAGTAACACTTTGAAATTTTAGGTTTCACTCTGTTTTCTCCTATATAGATAGCTGTGTTTGGAAATCTAAATCAAACACGGTTTGTGCTAGCTCCTTGAAACTTGACCAAATGAAGTAGTTCTAAGTTCTATGTCTATGGTTTGTTTCCTCTTGAAGTACCCCATGCAGACACTGGTGGAAAACACTTTCGTTTTAAAGGGGTTGCCAAGCTTCCAAAAAACTACTAGTTTGCTGAAATCTCAGCAAACATTTTTTCACCAAATCTTGATGATACTTGGTGGTAATGATCAGTTCACTAAGCCCACTTGGGTGCCCAATTTTCACTCTTCTACGTTCAAGCGTTCGTTTCCAGTAACACTTTGAAATTTTAGGTTTCACTCTGTTTTCTCCTATATAGATAGCTGTGTTTGGAATTCTAAATCAAACACGGTTTGTGCTAGCTCCTTGAAACTTGACCAAATGAAGTAGTTCTAAGTTCTATCTCTATGGTTTGTTTCCTCTTGAAGTACCCCATGCAGACACTGGTGGAAAACACTTTCGTTTGAAAGGGGTTGCCAAGCTTCCAAAAAACTACTAATTTGCTGAAATCTCAGCAAACATTTTTTCACCAAATCTTGATGATACTTGGTGGTAATGATCAGTTCACTAAGCCCACTTGGCTGCCCAATTTTCACTCTTCTAGGTTCAAGCGTTCGTTTCCAGTAACACTTTGAATTTTTAGGTTTCACTCTGTTTTCTCCTATATAGATAGATGTGTTGGAAACTCTAAATCAAACACGGTTTGTGCTAGCTCCTTGAAACTTGACCAAATGAAGTAGTTCTAAGTTCTATCTCTATGGTTTGTTTCCTCTTGAAGTACCCCATGCAGACACCGGTGGAAAACACTTTCGTTTGAAAGGGGTTGCCAAGCTTCCAAAAAACTACTAATTTGCTGAAATCTCAGCAAACATTTTTTCACCAAATCTTGATGATACTTGGTGGTAATGATCAGTTCACTAAGCCCACTTGGCTGCCCAATTTTCACTCTTCTAGGTTCAAGCGTTCGTTTCCAGTAACACTTTGAAATTTTAGGTTTCACTCTGTTTTCTCCTATATAGATAGATGTGTTGGAAACTCTAAATCAAACGCGGTTTGTGCTAGCTCCTTGAAACTTGACCAAATGAAGTAGTTCTAAGTTCTATCTCTATGGTTTGTTTCCTCTTGAAGTACCCCATGCAGACACTGGTGGAAAACACTTTCGTTTGAAAGGGGTTGCCAAGCTTCCAAAAAACTACTAATTTGCTGAAATCTCAGCAAACATTTTTTCACCAAATCTTGATGATACTTGGTGGTAATGATCAGTTCACTAAGCCCACTTGGCTGCCCAATTTTCACTCTTCTACGTTCAAGCGTTCGTTTCAGTAACACTTTGAAATTTTAGGTTTCACTCTGTTTTCTCCTATATAGATAGATGTGTTGGAAACTCTAAATCAAACACGGTTTGTGCTAGCTCCTTGAAACTTGACCAAATGAAGTAGTTCTAAGTTCTCTCTCTATGGTTTGTTTCCTCTTGAAGTACCCATGCAGACACTGGTGGAAAACACTTTCGTTTGAAAGGGGTTGCCAAGCTTCCAAAAAACTACTAATTTGCTGAAATCTCAGCAAACATTTTTTCACCAAATCTTGATGATACTTGGTGGTAATGATCAGTTCACTAAGCCCACTTGGCTGCCCAATTTTCACTCTTCTAGGTTCTAGCGTTCGTTTCCAGTAACACTTTGAAATTTTAGGTTTCACTCTGTTTTCTCCTATATAGATAGCTGTGTTTGGAATTCTAAATCAAACACGGTTTGTGCTAGCTCCTTGAAACTTGACCAAATGAAGTAGTTCTAAGTTCTATCTCTATGGTTTGTTTCCTCTTGAAGTACCCCATGCAGACACTGGTGGAAAACACTTTCGTTTGAAAGGGGTTGCCAAGCTTCCAAAAAACTACTAATTTGCTGAAATCTCAGCAAACATTTTTTCACCAAATCTTGATGATACTTGGTGGTAATGATCAGTTCACTAAGCCCACTTGGCTGCCCAATTTTCACTCTTCTAGGTTCAAGCGTTCGTTTCCAGTAACACTTTGAAATTTTAGGTTTCACTCTGTTTTCTCCTATATAGATAGCTGTGTTTGGAATTCTAAATCAAACACGGTTTGTGCTAGCTCCTTGAAACTTGACCAAATGAAGTAGTTCTAAGTTCTATCTCTATGGTTTGTTTCCTCTTGAAGTACCCCATGCAGACACTGGTGGAAAACACTTTCGTTTGAAAGGGGTTGCCAAGCTTCCAAAAAACTACTAATTTGCTGAAATCTCAGCAAACATTTTTTCACCAAATCTTGATGATACTTGGTGGTAATGATCAGTTCACTAAGCCCACTTGGCTGCCCTATTTTCACTCTTCTAGGTTCAAGCGTTCGTTTCCAGTAACACTTTGAATTTTAGGTTTCACTCTGTTTTCTCCTATATAGATAGATGTGTTGGAAACTCTAAATCAAACACGGTTTGTGCTAGCTCCTTGAAACTTGACCAAATGAAGTAGTTCTAAGTTCTATCTCTATGGTTTGTTTCCTCTTGAAGTACCCCATGCAGACACCGGTGGAAAACACTTTCGTTTGAAAGGGGTTGCCAAGCTTCCAAAAAACTACTAATTTGCTGAAATCTCAGCAAACATTTTTTCACCAAATCTTGATGATACTTGGTGGTAATGATCAGTTCACTAAGCCCACTTGGCTGCCCAATTTTCACTCTTCTAGGTTCAAGCGTTCGTTTCCAGTAACACTTTGAAATTTTAGGTTTCACTCTGTTTTCTCCTATATAGATAGATGTGTTGGAAACTCTAAATCAAACGCGGTTTGTGCTAGCTCCTTGAAACTTGACCAAATGAAGTAGTTCTAAGTTCTATCTCTATGGTTTGTTTCCTCTTGAAGTACCCCATGCAGACACTGGTGGAAAACACTTTCGTTTGAAAGGGGTTGCCAAGCTTCCAAAAAACTACTAATTTGCTGAAATCTCAGCAAACATTTTTTCACCAAATCTTGATGATACTTGGTGGTAATGATCAGTTCACTAAGCCCACTTGGCTGCCCAATTTTCACTCTTCTACGTTCAAGCGTTCGTTTCCAGTAACACTTTGAAATTTTAGGTTTCACTCTGTTTTCTCCTATATAGATAGATGTGTTGGAAACTCTAAATCAAACACGGTTTGTGCTAGCTCCTTGAAACTTGACCAAATGAAGTAGTTCTAAGTTCTCTCTCTATGGTTTGTTTCCTCTTGAAGTACCCCATGCAGACACTGGTGGAAAACACTTTCGTTTGAAAGGGGTTGCCAAGCTTCCAAAAAACTACTAGTTGGCTGAAATCTCAGCAAACATTTTTTCACCAAATCTTGATGATACTTGGTGGTAATGATCAGTTCACTAAGCCCACTTGGCTGCCCAACTTTCACTCTTCTAGGTTCAAGCGTTCGTTTCCAGTAACACTTTGAAATTTTAGGTTTCACTCTGTTTTCTCCTATATAGATAGCTGTGTTTGGAAATCTAAATCAAACACGGTTTGTGCTAGCTCCTTGAAACTTGACCAAATGAAGTAGTTCTAAGTTCTATGTCTATGGTTTGTTTCCTCTTGAAGTACCCCATGCAGACACTGGTGGAAAACACTTTCGTTTTAAAGGGGTTGCCAAGCTTCCAAAAAACTACTAGTTTGCTGAAATCTCAGCAAACATTTTTTCACCAAATCTTGATGATACTTGGTGGTAATGATCAGTTCACTAAGCACACTTGGCTGCCCATATTTCACTCTTCTACGTTCAAGCGTTCGTTTCCAGTAACACTTTGAAATTTTAGGTTTCACTCTGTTTTCTCCTATATAGATAGCTGTGTTTGGAATTCTAAATCAAACACGGTTTGTGCTAGCTCCTTGAAACTTGACCAAATGAAGTAGTTCTAAGTTCTATCTCTATGGTTTGTTTCCTCTTGAAGTACCCCATGCAGACACTGGTGGAAAACACTTTCGTTTGAAAGGGGTTGCCAAGCTTCCAAAAAACTACTAATTTGCTGAAATCTCAGCAAACATTTTTTCACCAAATCTTGATGATACTTGGTGGTAATGATCAGTTCACTAAGCCCACTTGGCTGCCCAATTTTCACTCTTCTAGGTTCAAGCGTTCGTTTCAAGTAACACTTTGAATTTTTAGGTTTCACTCTGTTTTCTCCTATATAGATAGATGTTTTGGAAACTCTAAATCAAACACGGTTTGTGCTAGCTCCTTGAAACTTGACCAAATGAAGTAGTTCTAAGTTCTATCTCTATGCTTTGTTTCCTCTTGAAGTACCCCATGCAGACACCGGTGGAAAACACTTTCGTTTGAAAGGGGTTGCCAAGCTTCCAAAAAACTACTAATTTGCTGAAATCTCAGCAAACATTTTTTCACCAAATCTTGATGATACTTGGTGGTAATGATCAGTTCACTAAGCCCACTTGGCTGCCCAATTTTCACTCTTCTAGGTTCAAGCGTTCGTTTCCAGTAACACTTTGAAATTTTAGGTTTCACTCTGTTTTCTCCTATATAGATAGATGTGTTGGAAACTCTAAATCAAACGCGGTTTGTGCTAGCTCCTTGAAACTTGACCAAATGAAGTAGTTCTAAGTTCTATCTCTATGGTTTGTTTCCTCTTGAAGTACCCCATGCAGACACTGGTGGAAAACACTTTCGTTTGAAAGGGGTTGCCAAGCTTCCAAAAAACTACTAATTTGCTGAAATCTCAGCAAACATTTTTTCACCAAATCTTGATGATACTTGGTGGTAATGATCAGTTCACTAAGCCCACTTGGCTGCCCAATTTTCACTCTTCTAGGTTCAAGCGTTCGTTTCCAGTAACACTTTGAAATTTTAGGTTTCACTCTGTTTTCTCCTATATAGATAGCTGTGTTTGGAATTCTAAATCAAACACGGTTTGTGCTAGCTCTTGAAACTTGACCAAATGAAGTAGTTCTAAGTTCTATCTCTATGGTTTGTTTCCTCTTGACGTACCCCATGCAGACAGTGGTGGAAAACTCTTTCGTTTGAAAGGGGTTGCCAAGCTTCCAAAAAACTACTAGTTGGCTGAAATCTCAGCAAACATTTTTTCACCAAATCTTGATGATACTTGGTGGTAATGATCAGTTCACTAAGCCCACTTGGCTGCCCAATTTTCACTCTTCTAGGTTCAAGCGTTCGTTTCCACTAACACTTTGAATTTGTAGGTTTCACTCTGTTTTCTCCTATATAGATAGATGTGTTGGAAACTCTAAATCAAACACGGTTTGTGCTAGCTCCTTGAAACTTGACCAAATGAAGTAGTTCTAAGTTCTATCTCTATGGTTTGTTTCCTCTTGAAGTACCCCATTCAGACACTGGTGGAAAACACTTTCGTTTGAAAGGGGTTGCCAAGCTTCCAAAAAACTACTAATTTGCTGAAATCTCAGCAAACATTTTTTCATCAAATCTTGATGATACTTGGTGGTAATGATCAGTTCACTAAGACCACTTGGCTGCCCAATTTTCACTCTTCTAGGTTCAAGCGTTCGTTTCCAGTAACACTTTGAAATTTTAGGTTTCACTCTGTTTTCTCCTATATAGATAGCTGTGTTTGGAATTCTAAATCAAACACGGTTTGTGCTAGCTCCTTGATACTTGACCAAATGAAGTAGTTCTAAGTTCTATCTCTAAGGTTTGTTTCCTCTTGAAGTACCCCATGCAGACACTGGTGGAAAACACTTTCGTTTGAAAGGGGTTGCCAAGCTTCCAAAAAACTACTAATTTGCTGAAATCTCAGCAAACATTTTTTCACCATATCTTGATTTTACTTGGTGGTAATGATCAGTTCACTAAGCCCACTTGGCTGCCCAATTTTCACTCTTCTAGGTTCAAGCGTTCGTTTCCAGTAACACTTTGAAATTTTAGGTTTCACTCTGTTTTCTCCTATATAGATAGCTGTGTTTGGAAATCTAAATCAAACACGGTTTGTGCTAGCTCCTTGAAACTTGACCAAATGAAGTAGTTCTAAGTTCTATGTCTATGGTTTGTTTCCTCTTGAAGTACCCCATGCAGACACTGGTGGAAAACACTTTCGTTTGAAAGGGGTTGCCAAGCTTCCAAAAAACTACTAGTTGGCTGAAATCTCAGCAAACATTTTTTCACCAAATCTTGATGATACTTGGTGGTAACATTCAGTTCACTAAGCCCACTTCGCTGCCCAATTTTCACTCTTCTAGGTTCAAGCGTTCGTTTCCAGTAACACTTTGAATTTTTAGGTTTCACTCTGTTTTCTCCTATATAGATAGATGTGTTGGAAACTCTAAATCAAACACGGTTTGTGCTAGCTCCTTGAAACTTGACCAAATGAAGTAGTTCTAAGTTCTATCTCTATGGTTTGTTTCCTCTTGAAGTACCCCATGCAGACACTGGTGGAAAACACTTTCGTTTGAAAGGGGTTGCCAAGCTTCCAAAAAACTACTAATTTGCTGAAATCTCAGCAAACATTTTTTCACCAAATCTTGATGATACTTGGTGGTAATGATCAGTTCACTAAGCCCACTTGGCTGCCCAATTTTCACTCTTCTAGGTTCAAGCGTTCGTTTCCAGTAACACTTTGAAATTTTAGGTTTCACTCTGTTTTCTCCTATATAGATAGCTGTGTTTGGAAATCTAAATCAAACACGGTTTGTGCTAGCTCCTTGAAACTTGACCAAATGAAGTAGTTCTAAGTTCTATGTCTATGGTTTGTTTCCTCTTGAAGTACCCCATGCAGACACTGGTGGAAAACACTTTCGTTTTAAAGGGGTTGCCAAGCTTCCAAAAAACTACTAGTTTGCTGAAATCTCAGCAAACATTTTTTCACCAAATCTTGATGATACTTGGTGGTAATGATCAGTTCACTAAGCCCACTTGGGTGCCCAATTTTCACTCTTCTACGTTCAAGCGTTCGTTTCCAGTAACACTTTGAAATTTTAGGTTTCACTCTGTTTTCTCCTATATAGATAGCTGTGTTTGGAATTCTAAATCAAACACGGTTTGTGCTAGCTCCTTGAAACTTGACCAAATGAAGTAGTTCTAAGTTCTATCTCTATGGTTTGTTTCCTCTTGAAGTACCCCATGCAGACACTGGTGGAAAACACTTTCGTTTGAAAGGGGTTGCCAAGCTTCCAAAAAACTACTAATTTGCTGAAATCTCAGCAAACATTTTTTCACCAAATCTTGATGATACTTGGTGGTAATGATCAGTTCACTAAGCCCACTTGGCTGCCCAATTTTCACTCTTCTAGGTTCAAGCGTTCGTTTCCAGTAACACTTTGAATTTTTAGGTTTCACTCTGTTTTCTCCTATATAGATAGATGTGTTGGAAACTCTAAATCAAACACGGTTTGTGCTAGCTCCTTGAAACTTGACCAAATGAAGTAGTTCTAAGTTCTATCTCTATGGTTTGTTTCCTCTTGAAGTACCCCATGCAGACACCGGTGGAAAACACTTTCGTTTGAAAGGGGTTGCCAAGCTTCCAAAAAACTACTAATTTGCTGAAATCTCAGCAAACATTTTTTCACCAAATCTTGATGATACTTGGTGGTAATGATCAGTTCACTAAGCCCACTTGGCTGCCCAATTTTCACTCTTCTAGGTTCAAGCGTTCGTTTCCAGTAACACTTTGAAATTTTAGGTTTCACTCTGTTTTCTCCTATATAGATAGATGTGTTGGAAACTCTAAATCAAACGCGGTTTGTGCTAGCTCCTTGAAACTTGACCAAATGAAGTAGTTCTAAGTTCTATCTCTATGGTTTGTTTCCTCTTGAAGTACCCCATGCAGACACTGGTGGAAAACACTTTCGTTTGAAAGGGGTTGCCAAGCTTCCAAAAAACTACTAATTTGCTGAAATCTCAGCAAACATTTTTTCACCAAATCTTGATGATACTTGGTGGTAATGATCAGTTCACTAAGCCCACTTGGCTGCCCAATTTTCACTCTTCTACGTTCAAGCGTTCGTTTCCAGTAACACTTTGAAATTTTAGGTTCACTCTGTTTTCTCCTATATAGATAGATGTGTTGGAAACTCTAAATCAAACACGGTTTGTGCTAGCTCCTTGAAACTTGACCAAATGAAGTAGTTCTAAGTTCTCTCTCTATGGTTTGTTTCTTCTTGAAAGTACCCCATGCAGACACTGGTGGAAAACACTTTCGTTTGAAAGGGGTTGCCAAGCTTCCAAAAAACTACTAATTTGCTGAAATCTCAGCAAACATTTTTTCACCAAATCTTGATGATACTTGGTGGTAATGATCAGTTCACTAAGCCCACTTGGCTGCCCAATTTTCACTCTTCTAAGTTCAAGCGTTCGTTTCCAGTAACACTTTGAAATTTTAGGTTTCACTCTGTTTTCTCCTATATAGATAGCTGTGTTTGGAATTCTAAATCAAACACGGTTTGTGCTAGCTCCTTGAAACTTGACCAAATGAAGTAGTTCTAAGTTCTATCTCTATGGTTTGTTTCCTCTTGAAGTACCCCATGCAGACACTGGTGGAAAACACTTTCGTTTGAAAGGGGTTGCCAAGCTTCCAAAAAACTACTAATTTGCTGAAATCTCAGCAAACATTTTTTCACCAAATCTTGATGATACTTGGTGGTAATGATCAGTTCACTAAGCCCACTTGGCTGCCCAATTTTCACTCTTCTAGGTTCAAGCGTTCGTTTCCAGTAACACTTTGAAATTTTAGGTTTCACTCTGTTTTCTCCTATATAGATAGCTGTGTTTGGAATTCTAAATCAAACACGGTTTGTGCTAGCTCCTTGAAACTTGACCAAATGAAGTAGTTCTAAGTTCTATCTCTATGGTTTGTTTCCTCTTGAAGTACCCCATGCAGACACTGGTGGAAAACACTTTCGTTTGAAAGGGGTTGCCAAGCTTCCATAAAACTACTAATTTGCTGAAATCTCAGCAAACATTTTTTCACCAAATCTTGATGATACTTGGTGGTAATGATCAGTTCACTAAGCCCACTTGGCTGCCCTATTTTCACTCTTCTAGGTTCAAGCGTTCGTTTCCAGTAACACTTTGAATTTTTAGGTTTCACTCTGTTTTCTCCTATATAGATAGATGTGTTGGAAACTCTAAATCAAACACGGTTTGTGCTAGCTCCTTGAAACTTGACCAAATGAAGTAGTTCTAAGTTCTATCTCTATGGTTAGTTTCCTCTTGAAGTACCCCATGCAGACACCGGTGGAAAACACTTTCGTTTGAAAGGGGTTGCCAAGCTTCCAAAAAACTACTAATTTGCTGAAATCTCAGCAAACATTTTTTCACCAAATCTTGATGATACTTGGTGGTAATGATCAGTTCACTAAGCCCACTTGGCTGCCCAATTTTCACTCTTCTAGGTTCAAGCGTTCGTTTCCAGTAACACTTTGAAATTTTAGGTTTCACTCTGTTTTCTCCTATATAGATAGATGTGTTGGAAACTCTAAATCAAACGCTGTTTGTGCTAGCTCCTTGAAACTTGACCAAATGAAGTAGTTCTAAGTTCTATCTCTATGGTTTGTTTCCTCTTGAAGTACCCCATGCAGACACTGGTGGAAAACACTTTCGTTTGAAAGGGGTTGCCAAGCTTCCAAAAAACTACTAATTTGCTGAAATCTCAGCAAACATTTTTTCACCAAATCTTGATGATACTTGGTGGTAATGATCAGTTCACTAAGCCCACTTGGCTGCCCAATTTTCACTCTTCTACGTTCAAGCGTTCGTTTCCAGTAACACTTTGAAATTTTAGGTTTCACTCTGTTTTCTCCTATATAGATAGATGTGTTGGAAACTCTAAATCAAACACGGTTTGTGCTAGCTCCTTGAAACTTGACCAAATGAAGTAGTTCTAAGTTCTCTCTCTATGGTTTGTTTCCTCTTGAAGTACCCCATGCAGACACTGGTGGAAAACACTTTCGTTTGAAAGGGGTTGCCAAGCTTCCAAAAAACTACTAATTTGCTGAACTCTCAGCAAACATTTTTTCACCAAATCTTGATGATACTTGGTGGTAATGATCAGTTCACTAAGCCCACTTGGCTGCCCAATTTTCACTCTTCTAGGTTCAAGCGTTCGTTTCCAGTAACACTTTGAAATTTTAGGTTTCACTCTGTTTTCTCCTATATAGATAGCTGTGTTTGGAAATCTAAATCAAACACGGTTTGTGCTAGCTCCTTGAAACTTGACCAAATGAAGTAGTTCTAAGTTCTATCTCTATGGTTTGTTTCCTCTTGAAGTACCCCATGCAGACACTGGTGGAAAACACTTTCGTTTGAAAGGGGTTGCCAAGCTTCCAAAAAACTACTAGTTGGCTGAAATCTCAGCAAACATTTTTTCACCAAATCTTGATGATACTTGGTGGTAATGATCAGTTCACTAAGCCCACTTGGCTGCCCAATTTTCACTCTTCTAGGTTCAAGCGTTCGTTTCCAGTAACACTTTGAATTTTTAGGTTTCACTCTGTTTTCTCCTTTATAGATAGATGTGTTGGAAACTCTAAATCAAACACGGTTTGTGCTAGCTCCTTGAAACTTGACCAAATGAAGTAGTTCTAAGTTCTATGTCTATGGTTTGTTTCCTCTTGAAGTACCCCATGCAGACACTGGTGGAAAACACTTTCGTTTGAAAGGGGTTGCCAAGCTTCCAAAAAACTACTAGTTGGCTGAAATCTCAGCAAACATTTTTTCACCAAATCTTGATGATACTTGGTGGAAATGATCAGTTCACTAAGCCCACTTGGCTGCCCAATTTTCACTCTTCTAGGTTCAAGCGTTCGTTTCCAGTAACACTTTGAAATTTTAGGTTTCACTCTGTTTTCTCCTATATAGATAGCTGTGTTTGGAAATCTAAATCAAACACGGTTTGTGCTAGCTCCTTGAAACTTGACCAAATGAAGTAGTTCTAAGTTCTATGTCTATGGTTTGTTTCCTCTTGAAGTACCCCATGCAGACACTGGTGGAAAACACTTTCGTTTGAAAGGGGTTGCCAAGCTTCCAAAAAACTACTAATTTGCTGAAATCTCAGCAAACATTTTTTCACCAAATCTTGATGATACTTGGTGGTAATGATCAGTTCACTAAGCCCACTTGGCTGCCCAATTTTCACTCTTCTAGGTTCAAGCGTTCGTTTCCAGTAACACTTTGAAATTTTAGGTTTCACTCTGTTTTCTCCTATATAGATAGCTGTGTTTGGAAATCTAAATCAAACACGGTTTGTGCTAGCTCCTTGAAACTTCACCAAATGAAGTAGTTCTAAGTTCTATGTCTATGGTTTGTTTCCTCTTGAAGTACCCCATGCAGACACTGGTGGAAAACACTTTCGTTTGAAAGGGGTTGCCAAGCTTCCAGAAAACTACTAGTTTGCTGAAATCTCAGCAAACATTTTTTCACCAAATCTTGATGATACTTGGTGGTAATGATCAGTTCACTAAGCCCACTTGGCTGCCCAATTTTCACTCTTCTACGTTCTAGCGTTCGTTTCCAGTAACACTTTGAAATTTTAGGTTTCACTCTGTTTTCTCCTATATAGATAGCTGTGTTTGGAATTCTAAATAAAACACGGTTTGTGCAAGCTCCTTGAAACTTGACCAAATGAAGTAGTTCTAAGTTCTATCTCTATGGTTTGTTTCCTCTTGAAGTACCCCATGCAGACACTGGTGGAAAACACTTTCGTTTGAAAGGGGTTGCCAAGCTTCCAAAAAACTACTAATTTGCTGAAATCTCAGCAAACATTTTTTCACCAAATCTTGATGATACTTGGTGGTAATGATCAGTTCACTAAGCCCACTTGGCTGCCCAATTTTCACTCTTCTAGGTTCAAGCGTTCGTTTCCAGTAACACTTTGAATTTTTAGGTTTCACTCTGTTTTCTCCTATATAGATAGATGTGTTGGAAACTCTAAATCAAACACGGTTTGTGCTAGCTCCTTGAAACTTGACCAAATGAAGTAGTTCTAAGTTCTATCTCTATGGTTTCTTTCCTCTTGAAGTACCCCATGCAGACACCGGTGGAAAACACTTTCGTTTGAAAGGGGTTGCCAAGCTTCCAAAAAACTACTAATTTGCTGAAATCTCAGCAAACATTTTTTCACCAAATCTTGATGATACTTGGTGGTAATGATCAGTTCACTAAGCCCACTTGGCTGCCCAATTTTCACTCTTCTAGGTTCAAGCGTTCGTTTCCAGTAACACTTTGAAATTTTAGGTTTCACTCTGTTTTCTCCTATATAGATAGATGTGTTGGAAACTCTAAATCAAACGTGGTTTGTGCTAGCTCCTTGAAACTTGACCAAATGAAGTAGTTCTAAGTTCTATCTCTATGGTTTGTTTCCTCTTGAAGTACCCCATGCAGACACTGGTGGAAAACACTTTCGTTTGAAAGGGGTTGCCAAGCTTCCAAAAAACTACTAATTTGCTGAAATCTCAGCAAACATTTTTTCACCAAATCTTGATGATACTTGGTGGTAATGATCAGTTCACTAAGCCCACTTGGCTGCCCAATTTTCACTCTTCTAGCTTCAAGCGTTCGTTTCCAGTAACACTTTGAAATTTTAGGTTAAACTCTGTTTTCTCCTATATAGATAGCTGTGCTTGGAATTCTAAATCAAAAACGGTTTGTGCTAGCTCCTTGAAACTTGACCAAATGAAGTAGTTCTATGTTCTATCTCTACGGTTTGTTTCCTCTTGAAGTACCCCATGCAGACACTGGTGGAAAACACTTTCGTTTGAAAGGGGTTGCCAAGCTTCGAAAAAACTACTAATTTGCTGAAATCTCAGCAAACATTTTTCACCAAATCTTGATGATACTTGGTGGTAATGATCAGTTCACTAAGCCCACTTGGCTGCCCAATTTTCACTCTTCTAGGTTCAAGCGTTCGTTTCCAGTAACACTTTGAAATTTAGGTTTCACTCTGTTTTCTCCTATATAGATAGCTGTGTTTGGAATTCTAAATCAAACACGGTTTGTGCTAGCTCCTTGAAACTTGACCAAATGAAGTAGTTGTAAGTTCTATCTCTATGGTTTCTTTCCTCTTGAAGTACCCCATGCAGACACTGGTGGAAAACACTTTCGTTTGAAAGGGGTTGCCAAGCTTCCAAAAAACTACTAATTTGCTGAAATCTCAGCAAACATTTTTTCACCAAATCTTGATGATACTTGGTGGTAATGATCAGTTCACTAAGCCCACTTGGCTGCCCAATTTTCACTCTTCTAGGTTCAAGCGTTCGTTTCCAGTAACACTTTGAAATTTTAGGTTTCACTCTGTTTTCTCCTATATAGATAGATGTGTTGGAACCTCTAAATCAAACACGGTTTGTACTAGCTCCTTGAAACTTGACCAAATGAAGTAGTTCTAAGTTCTATCTCTATGGTTTCTTTCCTCTTGAAGTACCCCATGCAGACACTGGTGGAAAACTCTTTCGTTTGAAAGGGGTTGCCAAGCTTCCAAAAAACTACTAGTTTGCTGAAATCTCAGCAAACATTTTTTCACCAAATCTTGATGATACTTGGTGGTAATGATCAGTTCACTAAGCCCACTTGGCTGCCCAATTTTCACTCTTCTAGGTTCAAGCGTTCGTTTCCAGTAACACTTTGAAATTTTAGGTTTCACTCTGTTTTCTCCTGTATAGATAGCTGTGTTTGGAATTCTAAATCAAACACGGTTTGTGCTAGCTCCTTGAAACTTGACCAAATGAAGTAGTTCTAAGTTCTATCTCTATGGTTTGTTTCCTCTTGAAGTACCCCATGCAGACACTGGTGGAAAACACTTTCGTTTGAAAGGGGTTGCCAAGCTTCCAAAAAACTACTAGTTTGCTGAAATCTCAGCAAACATTTTTTCACCAAATCTTGATGATACTTGGTGGTAATGATCAGTTCACTAAGCCCACTTGGGTGCCCAATTTTCACTCTTCTAGGTTCAAGCGTTCGTTTCCAGTAACACTTTGAATTTTTAGGTTTCACTCTGTTTTCTCCTATATAGATAGATGTGTTGGAAACTCTAAATCAAACGCGGTTTGTGCTAGCTCCTTGAAACTTGACCAAATGAAGTAGTTCTAAGTTCTATCTCTATGGTTTGTTTGCTCTTGAAGTACCCAATGCAGACACTGGTGGAAAACACTTTCGTTTGAAAGGGGTTGCCAAGCTTCCAAAAAACTACTAGTTTGCTGAAATCTCAGCAAATATTTTTTCACCAAATCTTGATGATACTTGGTGGTAATGATCAGTTCACTAAGCCCACTTGGCTGCCCAATTTTCACTCTTCTAGGTTCAAGCGTTCGTTTCCAGTAACACTTTGAAATTTTAGGTTTCACTCTGTTTTCTCTTATATAAATAGCTGTGTTTGGAATTCTAAATCAAACACGGTTTGTTCTAGCTAATTGAAACTTGACCAAATGAAGTAGTTCTAAGTTCTATCTCTATGGTTTGTTTCCTCTTGAAGTACCCCATGGAGACACTGGTGGAAAACACTTTCGTTTGAAAGGAGTTGCCAAGCTTCCAAAAAACTACTAATTTGCTGAAATCTCAGCAAACATTTTTTCACCAAATCTTGATGATACTTGGTGGTAATGATCAGTTCACTAAGCCACTTGGCTGCCCAATTTTCACTCTTCTAGGTTCAAGCGTTCGTTTCCAGTAACACTTTGAAATTTTAGGTTTCACTCTGTTTTCTCCTATAATAGATAGCTGTGTTTGGAATTCTAAATCAAACACGGTTTGTGCTAGCTCCTTGAAACTTGACCAAATGAAGTAGTTCTAAGTTCTATCTCTATGGTTTGTTTCCTCTTGAAGTACCCCATGCAGACACTGGTGGAAAACACTTTCGTTTGAAAGGGGTTGCCAAGCTTCCAAAAAACTACTAATTTGCTGAAATCTCAGCAAACATTTTTCCACCAAATCTTGATGATACTTGTGGTAATGATCAGTTCACTAAGCCCACTTGGCTGCCCAATTTTCACTCTTCTAGGTTCAAGCGTTCGTTTCCAGTAACACTTTGAAATTTTAGGTTTCACTCTGTTTCTCCTATATAGATAGATGTGTTGGAAACTCTAAATCAAACACGGTTTGTGCTAGCTCCTTGAAACTTGACCAAATGAAGTAGTTCTAAGTTCTATCTCTATGGTTTGTTTCCTCTTGAAGTACCCCATGCAGACACTGGTGGAAAACACTTTCGTTTGAAAGGGGTTGCCAAGCTTCCAAAAAACTACTAGTTTGCTGAAATCTCAGCAAACATTTTTTCACCAAATCTTGATGATACTTGGTGGTAATGATCAGTTCACTAAGCCACTTGGGTGCCCAATTTTCACTCTTCTAGGTTCAAGCGTTCGTTTCCAGTAACACTTTGAATTTTTAGGTTTCACTCTGTTTTCTCCTATATAGATAGATGTGTTGGAAACTCTAAATCAAACGCGGTTTGTGCTAGCTCCTTGAAACTTGACCAAATGAAGTAGTTCTAAGTTCTATCTCTATGGTTTGTTTGCTCTTGAAGTACCCAATGCAGACACTGGTGGAAAACACTTTCGTTTGAAAGGAGTTGCCAAGCTTCCAAAAAACTACTAGTTTGCTGAAATCTCAGCAAATATTTTTTCACCAAATCTTGATGATACTTGGTGGTAATGATCAGTTCACTAAGCCCACTTGGCTGCCCAATTTTCACTCTTCTAGGTTCAAGCGTTCGTTTCCAGTAACACTTTGAAATTTTAGGTTTCACTCTGTTTTCTCTTATATAGATAGCTGTGTTAGGAATTCTAAATCAAACACGGTTTGTTCTAGCTAATTGAAACTTGACCAAATGAAGTAGTTCTAAGTTCTATCTCTATGGTTTGTTTCCTCTTGAAGTACCCCATGGAGACACTGGTGGAAAACACTTTCGTTTGAAAGGAGTTGCCAAGCTTCCAAAAACTACTAATTTGCTGAAATCTCAGCAAACATTTTTTCACCAAATCTTGATGATACTTGGTGGTAATGATCAGTTCACGAAGCCCACTTGGCTGCCCAATTTTCACTCTTCTAGGTTCAAGCGTTCGTTTCCAGTAACACTTTGAAATTTTAGGTTTCACTCTGTTTTCTCCTATATAGATAGCTGTGTTTGGAATTCTAAATCAAACAAGGTTTGTGCTAGCTCCTTGAAACTTGACCAAATGAAGTAGTTCTAAGTTCTATCTCTATGGTTTGTTTCCTCTTGAAGTACCCCATGCAGACACTGGTGGAAAACACTTTCGTTTGAAAGGGGTTGCCAAGGCTTCCAAAAAACTACTAATTTGCTGAAATCTCAGCAAACATTTTTCCACCAAATCTTGATGATACTTGGTGGTAATGATCAGTTCACTAAGCCCACTTGGCTGCCCAATTTTCACTCTTCTAGGTTCAAGCGTTCGTTTCCAGTAACACTTTGAAATTTTAGGTTTCACTCTGTTTTCTCCTATATAGATAGATGTGTTGGAAACTCTAAATCAAACACGGTTTTGTGCTAGCTCCTTGAAACTTGACCAAATGAAGTAGTTCTAAGTTCTATCTCTATGGTTTCTTTCCTCTTGAAGTACCCCATGCAGACACTGGTGGAAAACTCTTTCGTTTGAAAGGGGTTGCCAAGCTTCCAAAAAACTACTAGTTTGCTGAAATCTCAGCAAACATTTTTTTCACCAAATCTTGATGATACTTGGTGGTAATGATCAGTTCACAACGCCCACTTGGCTGCCCAATTTTCACTCTTCTAGGGTCAAGCGTTCGTTTCCAGTAACACTTTGAATTTTTAGGTTTCACTCTGTTTTCTCCTATATAGATAGATGTGTTGGAAACTCTAAATCAAACACGGTTTGTGCTAGCTCCTTGAAACTTCACCAAATGAAGTAGTTCTAAGTTCTATCTCTATGGTTTGTTTCCTCTTGAAGTACCCATGCAGACACTGGTGGAAAACACTTTCGTTTGAAAGGGGTTGCCAAGCTTCCAAAAAACTACTAGTTGGCTGAAATCTCAGCAAACATTTTTTCACCAAATCTTCATGATACTTGGTGGTAATGATCAGTTCACGAAGCCCACTTGGCTGCCCAATTTTCACTCTTCTAGGTTCAAGCGTTCGTTTCCAGTAACACTTTGAATTTTTAGGTTTCACTCTGTTTTCTCCTACATAGATAGCTGTGTTTAGAATTCTAAATCAAACACGGTTTGTGCTAGCTCCTTGAAACTTGACCAAATGAACCAGTTCTAAGTTCTATCTCTATGGTTTGTTTCCTCTTGAAGTACCCCATGCAGACACTGGTGGAAAACACTTTCGTTTGAAAGGGTTGCCAAGCTTCCAAAAAACTACTAATTTGCTGAAATCTCAGCAAACATTTTTTCACCAAATCTTGATGATACTTGGTGGTAATGATCAGTTCACTAAGCCCACTTGGCTGCCCAATTTTCACTCTTCTACGTTCAAGCGTTCGTTCCAGTAACACTTTGAAATTTTAGGTTTCACTCTGTTTTCTCCTATATAGATAGATGTGTTGGAAACTCTAAATCAAACACGGTTTGTGCTAGCTCCTTGAAACTTGACCAAATGAAGTAGTTCTAAGTTCTATCTCTATGGTTTCTTTCCTCTTGAAGTACCCCATGCAGACACTGGTGGAAAACTCTTTCGTTTGAAAGGGGTTGCCAAGCTTCCAAAAAACTACTAGTTTGCTGAAATCTCAGCAAACATTTTTTCACCAAATCTTGATGATACTTGGTGGTAATGATCAGTTCACTAAGCCCACTTGGCTGCCCATTTTCACTCTTCTAGGTTCAAGCGTTCGTTTCCAGTAACACTTTGAAATTTAGGTTTCACTCTGTTTTCTCCTATATAGATAGCTGTGTTTGGAATTCTAAATCAAACACGGTTTGTGCTAGCTCCTTGAAACTTGACCAAATGAAGTAGTTCTAAGTTCTATTTCTATGGTTTGTTTCCTCTTGAAGTACCCCATGCAGACACTGGTGGAAAACTCTTTCGTTTGAAAGGGGTTGCCAAGCTTCCAAAAAACTACTAGTTGGCTGAAATCTCAGCAAACATTTTTCACCAAATCTTCATGATACTTGGTGGTAATGATCAGTTCACGAAGCCCACTTGGCTGCCCAATTTTCACTCTTCTAGGTTCAAGCGTTCGTTTCCAGTAACACTTTGAATTTTTAGGTTTCACTCTGTTTTCTCCTACATAGATAGCTGTGTTTAGAATTCTAAATCAAACACGGTTTGTGCTAGCTCCTTGAAACTTGACCAAATGAACAGTTCTAAGTTCTATCTCTATGGTTTGTTTCCTCTTGAAGTACCCCATGCAGACACTGGTGGAAAACACTTTCGTTTGAAAGGGGTTGCCAAGCTTCCAAAAAACTACTAATTTGCTGAAATCTCAGCAAACATTTTTTCACCAAATCTTGATGATACTTGGTGGTAATGATCAGTTCACTAAGCCCACTTGGCTGCCCAATTTTCACTCTTCCTAGGTTCAAGCGTTCGTTTCCAGTAACACTTTGAAATTTTAAGTTTCACTCTGTTTTCTCCTATATAGATAGCAGTGTTTGGAAATCTAAATCAAACACGGTTTGTGCTAGCTCCTTGAAACTTGACCAAATGAAGTAGTTCTAAGTTCTATCTCTATGGTTTGTTTCCTCTTGAAGTACCCCATGCAGACACTGGTGGAAAACACTTTCGTTTGAAAGGGGTTGCCAAGCTTCCAAAAAACTACTAATTTGCTGAAATCTCAGCAAACATTTTTTCACCAAATCTTGATGATACTTGGTGGTAATGATCAGTTCACTAAGCCCACTTGGCTGCCCAATTTTCACTCTTCTACGTTCAAGCGTTCTTTCCAGTAACACTTTGAAATTTTAGGTTCAATCTGTTTTCTCCTATATAGATAGATGTGTTGGAAACTCTAAATCAAACACGGTTTGTGCTAGCTCCTTGAAACTTGACCAAATGAAGTAGTTCTAAGTTCTCTCTCTATGGTTTGTTTCCTCTTGAAGTACCCCATGCAGACACTGGTGGAAAACACTTTCGTTTGAAAGGGGTTGCCAAGCTTCAAAAAACTACTAATTTGCTGAAATCTCAGCAAACATTTTTTCACCAAATCTTGATGATACTTGGTGGTAATGATCAGTTCACTAAGCCCACTTGGCTGCCCAATTTTCACTCTTCTAGGTTCAAGCGTTCGTTTCCAGTAACACTTTGAAATTTAGGTTTCACTCTGTTTTCTCCTATATAGATAGCTGTGTTTGGAATTCTAAATCAAACACGGTTTGTGTTAGCTCCTTGAAACATGACCAAAAGAAGTAGTTCTAAGTTCTATCTCTATGGTTTGTTTCCTCTTGAAGTACCCCATGCAGACACTGGTGGAAAACTCTTTCGTTTGAAAGGGGTTGCCAAGCTTCCAAAAAACTACTAGTTGGCTGAAATCTCAGCAAACATTTTTTCACCAAATCTTGATGATACTTGGTGGTAATGATCAGTTCACTAAGCCCACTTGGCTGCCCAATTTTCACTCTTCTAGGTTCAAGCGTTCGTTTCCAGTAACACTTTGAATTTTTAGGTTTCACTCTGTTTTCTCCTATATAGATAGATGTGTTGGAAACTCTAAATCAAACACGGTTTGTGCTAGCTCCTTGAAACTTGACCAAATGAAGTAGTTCTAAGTTCTATCTCTATGGTTTGTTTCCTCTTGAAGTACCCCATGCAGACACTGGTGGAAAACACTTTCCTTTGAAAGGGTTGCCAAGCTTCCAAAAAACTACTAATTTGCTGAAATCTCAGCAAACATTTTTTCACCAAATCTTGATGATACTTGGTGGTAATGATCAGTTCACTAAGCCCACTTGGCTGCCCAATTTTCACTCTTCTAGGTTCAAGCGTTCGTTTCCAGTAACACTTGAAATTTTAGGTTTCACTCTGTTTTCTCCTATATAGATAGCTGTGTTGGAATTCTAAATCAAACACGTTTGTGCTAGCTCCTTGAAACTTGACCAAATGAAGTAGTTCTAAGTTCTATCTCTATGGTTTGTTTCCTCTTGAAGTACCCCATGCAGACACCGGTGGAAAACACTTTCGTTTGAAAGGGGTTGCCAAGCTTCCAAAAAACTACTAATTTGCTGAAATCTCAGCAAACATTTTTTCACCAAATCTTGATGATACTTGGTGGTAATGATCAGTTCACTAAGCCCACTTGGCTGCCCAATTTTCACTCTTCTAGGTTCAAGCGTTCGTTTCCAGTAACACTTTGAAATTTTAGGTTTCACTCTGTTTTCTCCTATATAGATAGATGCGTTGGAAACTCTAAATCAAACGCGGTTTGTGCTAGCTCCTTGAAACTTGACCAAATGAAGTAGTTCTAAGTTCTATCTCTATGGTTTGTTTCCTCTTGAAGTACCCATGCAGACACTGGTGGAAAACACTTTCGTTTGAAAGGGGTTGCCAAGCTTCCAAAAAACTACTAATTTGCTGAAATCTCAGCAAACATTTTTTCACCAAATCTTGATGATACTTGGTGGTAATGATCAGTTCACTAAGCCCACTTGGCTGCCCAATTTCACTCTTCTAGTTCAAGCGTTCGTTTCCAGTAACACTTTGAATTTTTAGGTTTCACTCTGTTTTCTCCTATATAGATAGATGTGTTGGAAACTCTAAATCAAACACGGTTTGTGCTAGCTCCTTGAAACTTGACCAAATGAAGTAGTTCTAACTTCTATCTCTATGGTTTGTTTCCTCTTGAAGTACCCCATGCAGACACTGGTGGAAAACACTTTCGTTTGAAAGGGGTTGCCAAGCTTCCAAAAAACTACTAATTTGCTGAAATCTCAGCAAACATTTTTTCACCAAATCTTGATGATACTTGGTGGTAATGATCAGTTCACTAAGCCCACTTGGCTGCCCAATTTTCACTCTTCTACGTTCAAGCGTTCGTTTCCAGTAACACTTTGAAATTTTAGGTTTCACTCTGTTTTCTCCTATATAGATAGATGTGTTGGAAACTCTAAATCAAACACGGTTTGTGCTAGCTCCTTGAAACTTGACCAAATGAAGTAGTTCTAAGTTCTCTCTCTATGGTTTGTTTCCTCTTGAAGTACCCCATGCAGACACTGGTGGAAAACACTTTCGTTTGAAAGGGGTTGCCAAGCTTCCAAAAAACTACTAATATGCTGAAATCTCAGCAAACATTTTTTCAAAAATCTTGATGATACTTGGTGGTAATGATCAGTTTACTAAGCCCACTTGGCTGCCCAATTTTCACTCTTCTAGGTTCAAGCGTTCGTTTCCAGTAACACTTTGAAATTTAGGTTTCACTCTGTTTTCTCCTATATAGATAGCTGTGTTTGGAATTCTAAATCAAACACGGTTTGTGCTAGCTCCTTGAAACTTGACCAAATGAAGTAGTTCTAAGTTCTATCTCTATGGTTTGTTTCCTCTGAAGTACCCCATGCAGACACTGGTGGAAAACTCTTTCCTTTGAAAGGGGTTGCCAAGCTTCCAAAAAACTACTAGTTGGCTGAAATCTCAGCAAACATTTTTCACCAAATCTTCATGATACTTGGTGGAATGATCAGTTCACGAAGCCCACTTGGCTGCCCAATTTTCACTCTTCTAGGTTCAAGCGTTCGTTTCCAGTAACACTTTGAATTTTTAGGTTTCACTCTGTTTTCTCCTACATAGATAGCTGTGTTTAGAATTCTAAATCAAACACGGTTTGTGCTAGCTCCTTGAAACTTGACCAAATGAACCAGTTCTAAGTTCTATCTCTATGGTTTGTTTCCTCTTGAAGTACCCCATGCAGACACTGGTGGAAAACACTTTCGTTTGAAAGGGGTTGCCAAGCTTCCAAAAAACTACTAATTTGCTGAAATCTCAGCAAACATTTTTTCACCAAATCTGATGATACTTGGTGGTAATGATCAGTTCACTAAGCCCACTTGGCTGCCCAATTTTCACTCTTCTAGGTTCAAGCCGTTCGTTTCCAGTAACACTTTGAAATTTTAGGTTTCACTCTGTTTTTCTCCTATATAGATAGATGTGTTGGAAACTCTAAATCAAACGTGGTTTGTGCTAGCTCCTTGAAACTTGACCAAATGAAGTAGTTCTAAGTTCTATCTCTATGGTTTGTTTCCTCTTGAAGTACCCCATGCAGACACTGGTGGAAAACACTTTCGTTTGAAGGGGTTGCCAAGCTTCCAAAAAACTACTAATTTGCTGAAATCTCAGCAAACATTTTTTCACCAAATCTTGATGATACTTGGTGGTAATGATCAGTTCACTAAGCCCACTTGGCTGCCCAATTTTCACTCTTCTAGCTTCAAGCGTTCGTTTCCAGTAACACTTTGAATTTTTAGGTTTCACTCTGTTTTCTCCTATATAGATAGATGTGTGGAAACTCTAAATCAAACGCGGTTTGTGCTAGCTCCTTG
>NW_027511437.1:0-25128 GCF_048772815.1 Callospermophilus lateralis
TACTGTAGACGAACGCTTCAACCTAGAAGAACAAAATTTGGTGAGCCAAGTGGGATCTGTGTACTGATCATTACCACCAAGTATCATCAAGATTGGGTGAAAAAATATTTGCTGGTATTTCGGAAACTCGTTATTTCTTAGAAGCTTGGCAACCCCTCTCAATGAAAGTGGTTTTCCACAGTCTGTGCCTAGGGTTACTTGAAGAGGAAACAAACCATAGAGACAAAACTGAGAACTCCTTTATGTTGTCAAGTTTCAAAGAGCTACTACAATCCATGTTGGATTTAAAGTTCCAAATTCATCTATCTATATAAGAGAGAACAGAGAGAAACCTAAATATAAAAACTGCTACTGTAGACGAACGCTTCTACCTAGACGAACAAAATTTGGTGAGCCAAGTGGGATTTGTGTACTGATCATTTCCACCAAGTATCATCAAGATTGGGTGAAAAAATATTTGCTGGTATTATGGAAACTCGTTATTTCTTAGAAGCTTGGCAACCCATCTCAATGAAAGTGCTTCCACAGTCTGTGCCTAGGGCTACTTGAAGAGGAAACAAACCGTAGAGACAAAACTCACAACTCCTTTATTTTGTCAAGTTTCAAAGAGCTACTACAATCCATGTTGGATTTAGAGTTCCAAATTCATCTATCTATATAGGAGAGAACAGAGAGAAACCTAAATATAAAAACTGCTACTGTAGACGAACGCTTTAACCTAGAAGAACAAAATTTGGTGAGCCAAGTGGGATCTGTGTACTGATCATTACCACCAAGTATCATCAAGATTGGGTGAAAAAATATTTGCTGGTATTTCGGAAACTCGTTATTTCTTAGAAGCTTGGCAACCCCTCTCAATGAAAGTGCTTTTCCACAGTCTGTGCCTAGGGCTACTTGAAGAGGAAACAAACCATAGAGACAAAACTGAGAACTCCTTTATTTTGTCAAGTTTCAAAGAGCTACTACAATCCATGTTGGATTTAGAGTTCCAAATTCATCTATCTATATAGGAGAGAACAGAGAGAAACCTAAATATAAAAACTGCTACTGTAGACGAACGCTTCAACCTAGAAGAACAAAATTTGGTGATCCAAGTGGGATCTGTGTACTGATCATTACCACCAAGTATCATCAAGATTGGGTGAAAAAATATTTGCTGGTATTTCGGAAACTTGTAAATTCTTAGAAGCTTGGCAAACTCTCTCAATTAAAGTGCTTTTCCACAGTCTGTGCCTAGGGCTACTTGAAGAGGAAACAAACCATAGAGACAAAACAGAGAACTCCTTTATTTTGTCAAGTTTCTAGAGCTACTACAAACCATGTTGGATTTAGAGTTACAAATTCATATATCTATATAGGAGAGAACAGAGGGAAACCTAAATATAAAAACTTCTACTGTAGGCGAACGCTTCAACCTAGAAGAAAACAATTTGGTGAGCCAAGTGGGATTTGTGTACTGATCATTAGCAACCAGTATCATCAAGATTGGGTGAAAAAATATTTGCTGGTACTTGGGAAACTCGTTAATTCTTAGAAGCTTGGCAACCCCTCTCAATGAAAGTGCTTTTCACTAGTCTGCGCCTAGGGCTACTTGAAGAGGAAACAAACCATAGAGAAAAAAACTCAGAACTCCTTTATTTTGTCAAGTTTCAAAGAGCTACTACAAACCATGTTGGATTTAGAGTTCCAAATTCATCTATCTATATATGAGAGAACAGAGTGATACCTAAATATAAAAACGACTACTGTAGACGAACGCTTCAACCTAGAAGAACAAAATTTGGTGAGCCAAGTGGGATCTGTGTGCTGATCATTACCACCACGTATCATCAAGATTGGGTGAAAAAATATTTGCTGGTATTTCAGAAATTCGTTATTTCTTAGAAGCTTGGCAACGCCTCTCAATGAAAGTGGTTTTCCACAGTCTATGCCTAGCGCTACTTGAAGAGGAAACAAACCATAGAGACAAAACTCAGAACTCCTTTATTTTGTCAAGCTTCAAAGAGCTACTACAAACCATGTTGGATTTAGAGTTCCAAATTCATCTATCTATATATGAGAGAACAGAGTGACACCTAAATATAAAAACTGCTACTGTAGACGAACGCTTCAACCTAGAAGAACAAAATTTGGTGAGCCAAGTGGGATCTGTGTACTGATCATTAGCAACAAGTATCATCAAGATTGGGTGAAAAAATATTTGCTGGTATTTCGGAAACTTGTAATTTCTTAGAAGCTTGGCAACCCCTCTCAATGAAATTGCTTTTCCACAGTTTGTGCCTAGGGCTATTTGAAGAGGAAACAAACCATAGAGACAAAACTGAGAACTCCTTTATTTTGTCAAGTTTCAAAGAGCTACTACAAACCATGCTGGATTTAGAGTTCCAAATTCATGTATCTATATAGGAGAGAACAGAGCTAAACCTAAATATAAAAACTTCTACTGTAGGCGAACGCTTCAACCTAGAAGAACACAAATTGGTGAGCCAAGTGGGATTTGTGTACTGATCAATTGCAACCAGAATCATCAAGATTGGGTGAAAAAATATTTGCTGGTACTTCGGAAACACGTTATTTCTTAGAAGCTTGGCAACCCCTCTCATTGAAAGTGCTTTTCCACAGTCTGTGCCTAGGGCTACTTGAAGAGGAAACAAACCATAGAGACAAAACTCAGAACTCCTTTATTTTGTCAAGTTTCAAAGAGCTACTACAAACAATGTTGGATTTAGAGTTCCAAATTCATATATCTATATAGGAGAGAACAGAGGGAAACATAAATATAAAAACTGCTACTGTAGACGAACGCTTCAACCTAGAAGAACAAAATTTGGTGAGCCAAGTGGGATCTGTGTACTGATCATTACCACCAAGTATCATCAAGATTGGGTGAAAAAATATTTGCTGGTACTTCGGAAACTCGTTATTTCTTAGAAGCTGGGCAACCCCTCTCAATGAAAGTGCTTTTCCACAGTCTGCGCCTAGGGCTACTTGAAGAGGAAACAAACCATAGAGACAAAACTCAGAACTCCTTTATTTTGTCAAGTTTCAAATAGCTACTACAAACCATGTTGGATTTAGAGTTCCAAATTCATTAATCTATATATGAGAGAACAGAGTGAAACCTAAATATAAAAACGGCTACTGTAGACGAACGCTTCAACCTAGAAGAACAAAATTTGGTGAGCCAAGTGGGATTTGTGTACTGATCATTAGAACCAGTATCATCAAGATTAGGTGAAAAAATATTTGCTGATATTTCGGAAACTCGTCATTTCTTAGAAGCTTGGCAACCCCCTCAATGAAAGTGGTTTTCCACAGTCTGTGCCTAGGGCTAATTGAAGAGGAAACAAACCATAGAGACAAAACTCAGAACTCTTTATTTTGTCAAGTTTCAAAGAGCTACTACAAACCATGTTGGATTTAAAGTTTCAAATTCATCTATCTATATAGGAGAGAACAGAGAGAAACCTAAATATAAAAACTGCTACTGTAGACGAACGCTTCAACCTAGACGAACAAAATTTGGTGAGCCAAGTGGGATTTGTGTACTGATCATTACCACCAAGTATCATCAAGATTGGGTGAAAAAATATTTGCTGGTATTATGGAAACTTGTTATTTCTTAGAAGCTGGCAACCCCTCTCAATGAAATTGCTTTTCCACAGTCTGTGCCTAGGGCTATTTGAAGAGGAAACAAACCATAGAGACAAAACTGAGAACTCCTTTATTTTGTCATGTTTCAAAGAGCTACTACAAACCATGTTGGATTTAGAGTTCCAAATTCATGTATCTATATAGGAGAGAACAGAGCTAAACCTAAATATAAAAACTTCTACTGTAGGCGAACGCTTCAACCTAGAAGAACACAATTTGGTGAGCCAAGTGGGATTTGTGTACTGATCATTAGCAACCAGAATCATCAAGATTGGGTGAAAAATTATTTGCTGGTACTTCGGAAACTCGTTATTTCTTAGAAGCTTGACAACCCCTCTCATTGAAAGTGCTTTTCCACAGTCTGTGCCTAGGGCTACTTGAAGAGGAAACAAACCATAGAGACAAAACTCAGAACTCCTTTATTTTGTCAAGTTTCAAAGAGCTACTACAAACAATGTTGGATTTAGAGTTCCAAATTCATATATCTATATAGGAGAGAACAGAGGGAAACCTAAATATAAAAACTGCTACTGTTGGCGAACGCTTCAACCTAGCAGAAAACAATTTGATGAGCCAAGTGGGATTTCTGTACTGATCATTAGCAAAAGTATCATCAAGATTGGGTTAAAAAATATTTGCTGGTACTACGGAAACTCGTTATTTCTTAGAAGCTTGGCAAACTCTCTCAATGAAAGTGCTTTTCCACAGTGTGTGCCTAGTGCTAATTGAAGAGGAAACAATCCATAGAGAAAAAACTCAGAACTCCTTTATTTTGTCAAATTTCAAAGAGCTACTACAAACCATGTTGGATTTAGAGTTCCAAATTCATCTATCTATATATGGGAGAACAGAGTGAAACCTAAATATAAAAACGGCTACTGTAGACGAACGCTTCAACCTAGAAGAACAAAATTTGGTGAGCCACGTGGTACTGTGTACTGATCATTACCACCAAGTATCATCAAGATTGGGTGAAAAAGTATTTGCTGATATTTCGGAAACTCGTTATTTCTTAGAAGCTTGGCAACCCCTCTCAATGAAAGTGGTTTTCCACAGTCTGTGCCTAGGGCTACTTGAATACGAAGCAAACCATAGAGACAAAACTCAGAACTCCTTTATTTTGTCAAGTTTCAAAGAGCTACTACAAATCATGTTGGATTTAGAGTTCCAAATTCATCTATCTATATATGAGAGAACAGAGTGAAACCTAAATATAAAAACTGCTACTGTAGATGAACGCTTCAACCTACAAACACAATTTGGTGAGCCAAGTGGGATTTGTGTACTGATCATTAGCAACCAGTATCATCAAGATTGGGTGAAAAAATATTTGCTGGTATTTTGGAAACTCGTTATTTCCTAGAAGCTTGGCAACCCCTCTCAATGAAAGTGCTTTTCCAGAGTCTGTGCCTAGGGCTACTTGAAGAGGAAACAAACCATAGAGACAAAACTCAGAACTCCTTTATTTTGTCAAGTTTCAAAGAGCTACTACAATCCATGTTGGATTTATAGTTCCAAATTCATCTATCTATATATGAGAGAACAAAGAGAAACCTAAATATAAAAACTGCTACTGTAGACGAAGGCTTCAACCTAGAAGAACAAAACTTGGTGAGCCAAGTGGGATTTGTGTACTGATCATTAGCAACAAGTATCATCAAGATTGGGTGAAAAAATATTTGCTGGTATTTAGAAACTCGTTATTTCTTAGAAGCTTGGCAACCCCTGTCAATGAAAGTGCTTTTCCACAGTGTGTGCCTAGTGCTAATTGAAGAGGAAACAATCCATAGAGACAAAACTGAGAACTCCTTTATTTTGTCAAGTTTCAAAGAGCTACTACAAACCATGTTGGATTTAGAGTTCCAAATTCATCTATCTATACAGGAGAGAACAGAGGGAAACCTAAATATAAAAACTGCTACTGTAGACGAACGCTTCAACCTAGAAGAACAAAATTTGGTGAGCCAAGTGGGATTTGTGTACTGATCATTAGCAACAAGTATCATCAAGATTGGGTGAAAAAATATTTGCTGGTACTTCGGAAACTCGTTATTTCTTAGAAGCTTGGCAACCCCTCTCTATGAAATTGCTTTTCCAGAGTCTGCGCCTAGGGCTACTTGAAGAGGAAACAAACAATAGAGACAAAACTCAGAACTCCTTTATTTTGTCTGGTTTCAAAGAGCTAGTACAAACCATGTTGGATTTAGAGTTCCAAATTCATCTATCTATATATGAGAGAACAGAGTGAAACCTAAATATAAAAACTGCTACTGTAGACGAACGCTTCAACCTAGAAGAACAAAATTTGGTGAGCCAAGTGGGTACTGTGTACTGATCATTCCCCCCAAGTATCATCAAGATTGGGTGAAAAAATATTTGCTGGTATTTCGGAAACTCGTTATTTCTTAGAAGCTTGGCAACCCCTCTTAGTCAAAGTGCTTTTCCACAGTCTGTGCCTAGGGCTACTTGAAGAGGAAACAAACCATAGAGACAAACCTGAGAACTCCTTTATTTTGTCAAGTTTCAAAGAGCTACTACAATCCATGTTGGATTTAAAGTTCCAAATTCATCTATCTATATAGGAGAGAACAGAGAGAAACCTAAATATAAAAACTGCTACTGTAGACGAACGCTTCAACCTAGAAGAACAAAATTTGGTGAGCCAAGAGGGATTTGTGTACTGATTATTTCCACCAAGTATCATCAAGATTGGGTGAAAAAATATTTGCTGGTATTTTGGAAACACGTTATTTCTTAGAAGCTTGGCAACCCATCACAATGAAAGTGCTTACACAGTCTGTGCCTAGGGCTACTTGAAGAGGAAACAAACCATAGAGACAAAACTGAGAGCTCCTTTATTTGTCAAGTTTCAAAGAGCTACTACAATCCATGTTGGATTTAAAGTTCCAAATTCATCTATCTATATAGGAGAGAACAGAGAGAAACCTAAATATAAATACTGCTACTGTAGACGAACGCTTCAACCTAGAAGAACAAAATTTGGTAAGCAAAGTGGGATTTGTGTACTGATCATTTCCACCAAGTATCATCAAGATTGGGTGAAAAAATATTTGCTGGTATTTCGGAAACTCGTAATTTTTTAGAAGCTTGGCAACCCCTCTCAATGAAAGTGCTTCCACAGTCTGTGCCTAGGGCTACTTGAAGAGGAAACAAACCATAGAGACAAAACTCAGAACTTTTTTATTTTGTCAAGTTTCAAAGAGCTACTACAAACCATGTTGGATTTAGAGTTCCAAATTCATATATCTATATATGAGAGAACAGAGGGAAACCTAAATATAAAAACTTCTACTGAAGGCCAACGCTTCAACCTAGAAGAACACAATTTGTGGAGCCAAGTGGGATTTGTCTACTGATCATTAGCAACCAGTATCATCAATATTGGGTGAAAAAATATTTGCTGGTACTTCGGAAACTCGTTATTTCTTAGAAGCTTGGCAACCCCTCTCAATGAAAGTGCTTTTCCACAGTCTGTGCCTAGGGCTACTTGAAGAGGAAACAAACCATAGAGACAAAACTCAGAACTCCTTTATTTTGTCAAGTTTCAAAGAGCTACTACAAACCATGTTGGATTTAGAGTTCCAAATTCATCTATCTATATATGAGAGAACAGAGTGGAACCTAAATATACAAACGACTACTGTAGACGAACGCTTCAACCTAGAAGAACAAAATTTGGTGAGCCAAGTGGTTACTGTGTTCTGATCATTACCACCAAGTATCATCAAGATTGGGTGAAAAAATATTTGCTGATATTTCGGAAACTCGTTATTTCTTAGAAGCTTGGCAACCCCTCTCAATGAAAGTGGTTTTCCACAGTCTGTGCCTAGGGCTACTTGAAGAGGAAACAAACCATAGAAACAAAACTCAGAACTCTTTATTTTGTCAAGTTTCAAAGAGCTACTACAAACCATGTTGGTTTTAGAGTTCCAAATTCATCTATCTATATATGAGAGAACAGAGTGAAACCTAAATATAAAAACTGCTACTGTAGACGAACGCTTCAACCTAGAATAACAAAATTTGGTGAGCCAAGTGGGATCTGTGTACTGATCATTCGCACCAAGTATCATCAAGATTGGGTGAAAAACTATTGGCTGGTATTTTGGAAACTCGTTATTTCTTAGAAGCTTGGCAACCCCTCTCAATGAAATTGCTTTTCCACAGTCTGTGCCTAGGGCTACTTGAAGAGGAAACAAACCATAGAGACAAAACTCAGAACTCCTTTATTTTGTCAAGTTTCAAAGAGCTACTACAAAACATGTTGGATTTAGAGTTCCAAATTCATCTATCTATATATGAGAGAACAGAGTGAAACCTGAATATAAAAACTGCTACTGTAGACGAACGCTTCAACCTAGAAGAACAAAATTTGGTGAGCCAAGTGGGAACTGTTTACTTATCATTCCCACCAAGTATCATCAAGATTGGGTGAAAAAATATTTGCTGGTATTTCAGAAACTGGTTATTTCTTAGAATCTTGGCAACCCATCTCAATGAAAGTGCTTTTCCACAGTCTGTGCCTAGGGCTACTTCAAGAGGAAACAAACCATAGAGACAAAACTGAGAACTCCTTTATTTTGTCAAGTTTCAAAGAGCTACTACAATCCATGTTGGATTTAGAGTTCCAAATTCATCTATCTATATAGGAGAGAACAGAGAGAAACCTAAATATAAAAACTGCTACTGTAGACGAACGCTTCAACCTAGAAGAACAATATTTGGTGAGCCAAGTGGGATTTGTGTACTGATCATTACCACCAAGTATCATCAAGATTGGGTGAAAAAATATTTGCTGGTATTTCGGAAACTTGTAATTTCTTAGAAGCTTGGCAAACACTCTCAATGGAAGTGCTTTTCCACAGTCTGTGCCTAGGGCTACTTGAAGAGAAAACAAACCATAGAGACAAAACTCAGAACTCCTTTATTTTGTCAAGTTTCAAAGAGCTACTACAAACCATGTTGGATTTAGAGTTCCAAATTCATCTATCTATATAGGAGAGAACAGAGGGAAACCTAAATATAAAAACTTCTACTGTAGACGAACGCTTCAACCTAGAATAACAAAATTTGGTGAGCCAAGTGGGATCTGTGTACTGATCATTCGCACCAAGTATCATCAAGATTGGGTGAAAAACTATTGGCTGGTATTTTGGAAACTCGTTATTTCTTAGAAGCTTGGCAACCCCTCTCAATGAAATTGCTTTTCCACAGTCTGTGCCTAGGGCTACTTGAAGAGGAAACAAACCATAGAGACAAAACTCAGAAGTCCTTTATTTTGTCAAGTTTCAAAGAGCTACTACAAACCATGTTGGATTTAGAGTTCCAAATTCATCTATCTATATAAGAGAGAATAGAGTGAAACCTGAATATATAAACTGCTACTGTAGACGAACGCTTCAACCTAGAAGAACAAAATTTGGTGAGCCAAGTGGGAACTGTTTACTGATCATTCCCACCAAGTATCATCAAGATTGGGTGAAAAAATATTTGCTGGTATTTCGGAAACTCGTTATTTCTTAGAAGCTTGGCAACCCATCTCAATGAAAGTGCTTTTCCACAGTCTGTGCCTAGGGCTACTTCAAGAGGAAACAAACCATAGAGACAAAACTGAGAACTCCTTTATTTTGTCAAGTTTCAAAGAGCTACTACAATCCATGTTGGATTTAGAGTTCCAAATTCATCTATCTATATAGGAGAGAACAGAGAGAAACCTAAATATAAAAACTGCTACTGTAGACGAACGCTTCAACCTAGAAGAACAATATTTGGTGAGCCAAGTGGGATTTGTGTACTGATCATTACCACCAAGTATCATCAAGATTGGGTGAAAAAATATTTGCTGGTATTTCGGAAACTTGTAATTTCTTAGAAGCTTGGCAAACTCTCTCAATGAAAGTGCTTTTCCACAGTCTGTGCCTAGGGCTACTTGAAGAGGAAACAAACCATAGAGACAAAACTCAGAACTCCTTTATTTTGTCAAGTTTCAAAGAGCTACTACAAACCATGTTGTATTTAGAGTTCCAAATTCATATATCTATATATGAGAGAACAGAGTGAAACCTAAATATAAAAACTGCTACTGTAGACGAACGCTTCAACCTAGAATAACAAAATTTGGTGAGCCAAGTGGGATCTGTGTACTGATCATTCGCACCAAGTATCATCAAGATTGGGTGAAAAACTATTGGCTGGTATTTTGGAAACTCGTTATTTCTTAGAAGCTTGGCAACCCCTCTCAATGAAATTGCTTTTCCACAGTCTGTGCCTAGGGCTACTTGAAGAGGAAACAAACCATAGAGACAAAACTCAGAACTCCTTTATTTTGTCAAGTTTCAAAGAGCTACTACAAACCATGTTGGATTTAGAGTTCCAAATTCATCTATCTATATATGAGAGAACAGAGTGAAACCTGAATATAAAAACTGCTACTGTAGACGAACGCTTCAACCTAGAAGAACAAAATTTGGTGAGCCAAGTGGGAACTGTTTACTGATCATTCCCACCAAGTATCATCAAGATTGGGTGAAAAAATATTTGCTGGTATTTCGGAAACTCGTTATTTCTTAGAAGCTTGGCAACCCATCTCAATGAAAGTGCTTTTCCACAGTCTGTGCCTAGGGCTACTTCAAGAGGAAACAAACCATAGAGACAAAACTGAGAACTCCTATATTTTGTCAAGTTTCAAAGAGCTACTACAATCCATGTTGGATTTAGAGTTCCAAATTCATCTATCTATATAGGTGAGAACAGAGAGAAACCTAAATATAAAAACTGCTACTGTAGACGAACGCTTCAACCTTGAAGAACAATATTTGGTGAGTCAATTGGGATTTGTGTACTGATCATTACCACCAAGTATCATCAAGATTGGGTGAAAAAATATTTGCTGGTATTTCGGAAACTTGTAATTTCTTAGAAGCTTGGCAAACTCTCTCAATGAAAGTGCTTTTCCACAGTCTGTGCCTAGGGCTACTTGAAGAGGAAAGAAACCATAGAGACAAAACTCAGAACTCCTTTATTTTTTCAAGTTTCAAAGAGCTACTACAAACCATGTTGGATTTAGAGTTCCAAATTCATATATCTATATATGAGAGAACAGAGGAAAACCTAAATATAAAAACTTCTACTGAAGGCCAACGCTTAAACCTAGAAGAACACAATTTTGGGGGCCAAGTGGGATTTGTGTACTGATCATTAGCAACCAGTATCATCAATATTGGGTGAAAAAATATTTGCTGGTACTTCGGAAACTCGTTATTTCTTAGAAGCTTGTCAACCCCTCTCAATGAAAGTGCTTTTCCCCAGTCTGCGCCTAGGGCTACATGAAGAGGAAACAAACCATAGAGACAAAACTCAGAACTCCTTTATTTTGTCAAGTTTCAAAGAGCTACTACAAACCATGTTGGATTTAGAGTTCCAAATTCATCTATCTATATATGAGAGAACAGAGTGGAACCTAAATATAAAAACGACTACTGTAGACGAACGCTTCAACCTAGAAGAACAAAATTTGGTGAGCCAAGTGGTTACTGTGTACTGATCATTACCACCAAGTATCATCACGATTGGGTGAAAAAATATTTGCTGATATTTCGGAAACTCGTTATTTCTTAGAAGCTTGGCAACCCCTCTCAATGAAAGTGGTTTTCCACAGTCTGTGCCTAGGGCTACTTGAAGAGGAAACAAACCATAGAAACAAAACTCAGAACTCTTTATTTTGTCAAGTTTCAAAGAGCTACTACAAACCATGTTGGATTTAGAGTTCCAAATTCATCTATCTATATATGAGAGAACAGAGTGAAACCTAAATATAAAAACGGATACTGTAGACGAACGCTTCAACCTAGAATAACAAAATTTGGTGAGCCAAGTGGGATCTGTGTACTGATGATTCCCACCAAGTATCATCAAGATTGGGTGAAAAACTATTGGCTGGTATTTTGGAAACTCGTTATTTCTTAGAAGCTTGGCAACCCCTCTCAATGAAATTGCTTTTCCACAGTCTGTGCCTAGGGCTACTTGAAGAGGAAACAAACCATAGAGACAAAACTCAGAACTCCTTTATTTTGTCAAGTTTCAAAGAGCTACTACAAACCATGTTGGATTTAGAGTTCCAAATTCATCTATCTATATATGAGAGAACAGAGTGAAACCTGAATATAAAAACTGCTAGTGTAGACGAACGCTTCAACCTAGAAGAACAAAATTTGGTGAGCCAAGTGGGAACTGTTTACTGATCATTCCCACCAAGTATCATCAAGATTGGGTGAAAAAATATTTGCTGGTATTTCGGAAACTCGTTATTTCTTAGAAGCTTGGCAACACCTCTCAATGAAAGTGGTTTTCCACAGTCTGTGCTTAGGGCTACTTGAAGAGGAAACAAACCATAGAGACAAATCTCAGAACTCCTTTATTTTGTGAAGTTTCAAAGAGCTACTACAACCATGTTGGATTTAGAGTTCCAAATTCATCTATCTATATATAAGAGAACAGAGTGAAACCTAAATATAAAAACTGCTACTGTAGACGAACGCTTCAACCTAGAAGAACAAAATTTGGTGAGCCAAGTGGGATCTGTGTACTGATCATTAGCAACATGTATCATCAAGATTGGGTGAAAAAATATTTGCTGGTATTTCGGAAACTCGTTATTTCTTAGAAGCTTGGCAACCCTTCTCAATTAAAGTTCTTTTCCACAGTCTTTGCCTAGGCCTCTTAAAGAGGAAACAAACCATAGAGACAAAACTCAGAACTCCTTTATTTTGTCAAGTTTCAAAGAGCTACTACAAACCATGTTGGATTTAGAGTTCCAAATTCATCTATCTATACAGGAGAGAACAGAGTGAAACCTAAATATAAAAACTTCTACTGTAGACGAACGCTTCAACCTAGAATAACAAAATTTGGTGAGCCAAGTGGGATCTGTGTACTGATCATTCGCACCAAGTATCATCAAGATTGGGTGAAAAACTATTGGCTGGTATTTTGGAAACTCGTTATTTCTTAGAAGCTTGGCAACCCCTCTCAATGAAATTGCTTTTCCACAGTCTGTGCCTAGGGCTACTTGAAGAGGAAACAAACCATAGAGACAAAACTCAGAAGTCCTTTATTTTGTCAAGTTTCAAAGAGCTACTACAAACCATGTTGGATTTAGAGTTCCAAATTCATCTATCTATATAAGAGAGAATAGAGTGAAACCTGAATATATAAACTGCTACTGTAGACGAACGCTTCAACCTAGAAGAACAAAATTTGGTGAGCCAAGTGGGAACTGTTTACTGATCATTCCCACCAAGTATCATCAAGATTGGGTGAAAAAATATTTGCTGGTATTTCGGAAACTCGTTATTTCTTAGAAGCTTGGCAACCCATCTCAATGAAAGTGCTTTTCCACAGTCTGTGCCTAGGGCTACTTCAAGAGGAAACAAACCATAGAGACAAAACTGAGAACTCCTTTATTTTGTCAAGTTTCAAAGAGCTACTACAATCCATGTTGGATTTAGAGTTCCAAATTCATCTATCTATATAGGAGAGAACAGAGAGAAACCTAAATATAAAAACTGCTACTGTAGACGAACGCTTCAACCTAGAAGAACAATATTTGGTGAGCCAAGTGGGATTTGTGTACTGATCATTACCACCAAGTATCATCAAGATTGGGTGAAAAAATATTTGCTGGTATTTCGGAAACTTGTAATTTCTTAGAAGCTTGGCAAACTCTCTCAATGAAAGTGCTTTTCCACAGTCTGTGCCTAGGGCTACTTGAAGAGGAAACAAACCATAGAGACAAAACTCAGAACTCCTTTATTTTGTCAAGTTTCAAAGAGCTACTACAAACCATGTTGTATTTAGAGTTCCAAATTCATATATCTATATATGAGAGAACAGAGTGAAACCTAAATATAAAAACTGCTACTGTAGACGAACGCTTCAACCTAGAATAACAAAATTTGGTGAGCCAAGTGGGATCTGTGTACTGATCATTCGCACCAAGTATCATCAAGATTGGGTGAAAAACTATTGGCTGGTATTTTGGAAACTCGTTATTTCTTAGAAGCTTGGCAACCCCTCTCAATGAAATTGCTTTTCCACAGTCTGTGCCTAGGGCTACTTGAAGAGGAAACAAACCATAGAGACAAAACTCAGAACTCCTTTATTTTGTCAAGTTTCAAAGAGCTACTACAAACCATGTTGGATTTAGAGTTCCAAATTCATCTATCTATATATGAGAGAACAGAGTGAAACCTGAATATAAAAACTGCTACTGTAGACGAACGCTTCAACCTAGAAGAACAAAATTTGGTGAGCCAAGTGGGAACTGTTTACTGATCATTCCCACCAAGTATCATCAAGATTGGGTGAAAAAATATTTGCTGGTATTTCGGAAACTCGTTATTTCTTAGAAGCTTGGCAACCCATCTCAATGAAAGTGCTTTTCCACAGTCTGTGCCTAGGGCTACTTCAAGAGGAAACAAACCATAGAGACAAAACTGAGAACTCCTATATTTTGTCAAGTTTCAAAGAGCTACTACAATCCATGTTGGATTTAGAGTTCCAAATTCATCTATCTATATAGGTGAGAACAGAGAGAAACCTAAATATAAAAACTGCTACTGTAGACGAACGCTTCAACCTTGAAGAACAATATTTGGTGAGTCAATTGGGATTTGTGTACTGATCATTACCACCAAGTATCATCAAGATTGGGTGAAAAAATATTTGCTGGTATTTCGGAAACTTGTAATTTCTTAGAAGCTTGGCAAACTCTCTCAATGAAAGTGCTTTTCCACAGTCTGTGCCTAGGGCTACTTGAAGAGGAAAGAAACCATAGAGACAAAACTCAGAACTCCTTTATTTTTTCAAGTTTCAAAGAGCTACTACAAACCATGTTGGATTTAGAGTTCCAAATTCATATATCTATATATGAGAGAACAGAGGAAAACCTAAATATAAAAACTTCTACTGAAGGCCAACGCTTAAACCTAGAAGAACACAATTTTGGGGGCCAAGTGGGATTTGTGTACTGATCATTAGCAACCAGTATCATCAATATTGGGTGAAAAAATATTTGCTGGTACTTCGGAAACTCGTTATTTCTTAGAAGCTTGTCAACCCCTCTCAATGAAAGTGCTTTTCCCCAGTCTGCGCCTAGGGCTACATGAAGAGGAAACAAACCATAGAGACAAAACTCAGAACTCCTTTATTTTGTCAAGTTTCAAAGAGCTACTACAAACCATGTTGGATTTAGAGTTCCAAATTCATCTATCTATATATGAGAGAACAGAGTGGAACCTAAATATAAAAACGACTACTGTAGACGAACGCTTCAACCTAGAAGAACAAAATTTGGTGAGCCAAGTGGTTACTGTGTACTGATCATTACCACCAAGTATCATCACGATTGGGTGAAAAAATATTTGCTGATATTTCGGAAACTCGTTATTTCTTAGAAGCTTGGCAACCCCTCTCAATGAAAGTGGTTTTCCACAGTCTGTGCCTAGGGCTACTTGAAGAGGAAACAAACCATAGAAACAAAACTCAGAACTCTTTATTTTGTCAAGTTTCAAAGAGCTACTACAAACCATGTTGGATTTAGAGTTCCAAATTCATCTATCTATATATGAGAGAACAGAGTGAAACCTAAATATAAAAACGGATACTGTAGACGAACGCTTCAACCTAGAATAACAAAATTTGGTGAGCCAAGTGGGATCTGTGTACTGATGATTCCCACCAAGTATCATCAAGATTGGGTGAAAAACTATTGGCTGGTATTTTGGAAACTCGTTATTTCTTAGAAGCTTGGCAACCCCTCTCAATGAAATTGCTTTTCCACAGTCTGTGCCTAGGGCTACTTGAAGAGGAAACAAACCATAGAGACAAAACTCAGAACTCCTTTATTTTGTCAAGTTTCAAAGAGCTACTACAAACCATGTTGGATTTAGAGTTCCAAATTCATCTATCTATATATGAGAGAACAGAGTGAAACCTGAATATAAAAACTGCTAGTGTAGACGAACGCTTCAACCTAGAAGAACAAAATTTGGTGAGCCAAGTGGGAACTGTTTACTGATCATTCCCACCAAGTATCATCAAGATTGGGTGAAAAAATATTTGCTGGTATTTCGGAAACTCGTTATTTCTTAGAAGCTTGGCAACACCTCTCAATGAAAGTGGTTTTCCACAGTCTGTGCTTAGGGCTACTTGAAGAGGAAACAAACCATAGAGACAAATCTCAGAACTCCTTTATTTTGTGAAGTTTCAAAGAGCTACTACAACCATGTTGGATTTAGAGTTCCAAATTCATCTATCTATATATAAGAGAACAGAGTGAAACCTAAATATAAAAACTGCTACTGTAGACGAACGCTTCAACCTAGAAGAACAAAATTTGGTGAGCCAAGTGGGATCTGTGTACTGATCATTAGCAACATGTATCATCAAGATTGGGTGAAAAAATATTTGCTGGTATTTCGGAAACTCGTTATTTCTTAGAAGCTTGGCAACCCTTCTCAATTAAAGTTCTTTTCCACAGTCTTTGCCTAGGCCTCTTAAAGAGGAAACAAACCATAGAGACAAAACTCAGAACTCCTTTATTTTGTCAAGTTTCAAAGAGCTACTACAAACCATGTTGGATTTAGAGTTCCAAATTCATCTATCTATACAGGAGAGAACAGAGTGAAACCTAAATATAAAAACTGCTACTGTAGACGAACGCTTCAACCTAGAAGAACAAAATTTGGTGAGCCAAGTGGGTACTGTGTACTGATCATTCCCCCCAAGTATCATCAAGATTGGGTGAAAAAATATTTGCTGGTATTTCGGAAACTCGTTATTTCTTAGAAGCTTGGCAACCCCTCTTAGTCAAAGTGCTTTTCCACAGTCTGTGCCTAGGGCTACTTGAAGAGGAAACAAACCATAGAGACAAACCTGAGAACTCCTTTATTTTGTCAAGTTTCAAAGAGCTACTACAATCCATGTTGGATTTAAAGTTCCAAATTCATCTATCTATATAGGAGAGAACAGAGACAAACCTAAATATAAAAACTGCTACTGTAGACGAACGCTTCAACCTAGAAGAACAAAATTTGGTGAGCCAAGAGGGATTTGTGTACTGATTATTTCCACCAACTATCATCAAGATTGGGTGAAAAAATATTTGCTGGTATTTTGGAAACACGTTATTTCTTAAAAGCTTGGCAACCCATCTCAATGAAAGTGCTTACACAGTCTGTGCCTAGGGCTACTTGAAGAGGAAACAAACCATAGAGACAAAACTGAGAGCTCCTTTATTTTGTCAAATTTCAAAGAGCTACTACAATCCATGTTGGATTTAAAGTTCCAAATTCATCTATCTATATAGGAGAGAACAGAGAGAAACCTAAATATAAATACTGCTACTGTAGACGAACGCTTCAACCTAGAAGAACAAAATTTGGTAAGCCAAGTGGGATTTGTGTACTGATCATTTCCACAAAGTATCATCAAGATTGGGTGAAAAAATATTTGCTGGTATTTCGGAAACTCGTAATTTTTTAGAAGCTTGGCAACCCCTCTCAATGAAAGTGCTTCCACAGTCTGTGCCTAGGGCTACTTGAAGAGGAAACAAACCATAGAGACAAAACTCAGAACTTTTTTATTTTGTCAAGTTTCAAAGAGCTACAACAAACCATGTTGGATTTAGAGTTCCAAATTCATATATCTATATATGAGAGAACAGAGGGAAACCTAAATATAAAAACTTCTACTGAAGGCCAACGCTTCAACCTAGAAGAACACAATTTGGGGAGCCAAGTGGGATTTGTCTACTGATCATTAGCAACCAGTATCATCAATATTGGGTGAAAAAATATTTGCTGGTACTTCGGAAACTCGTTATTTCTTAGAAGCTTGGCAACCCCTCGCAATGAAAGTGCTTTTCCCGAGTCTGCGCCTAAGGCTACTTGAAGAGGAAACAAACCATAGAGACAAAACTCAGAACTCCTTTATTTTGTCAAGTTTCAAAGAGCTACTACAAACCATGTTGGATTTAGAGTTCCAAATTCATCTATCTATATATGAGAGAACAGAGTGGAACCTAAATATACAAACGACTACTGTAGACGAACGCTTCAACCTAGAAGAACAAAATTTGGTGAGCCAAGTGGTTACTGTGTTCTGATCATTACCACCAAGTATCATCAAGATTGGGTGAAAGAATATTTGCTGATATTTCGGAAACTCGTTATTTCTTAGAAGCTTGGCAACCCCTCTCAATGAAAGTGGTTTTCCACAGTCTGTGCCTAGGGCTACTTGAAGAGGAAACAAACCATAGAAACAAAACTCAGAACTCTTTATTTTGTCAAGTTTCAAAGAGCTACTACAAACCTTGTTGGTTTTAGAGTTCCAAATTCATCTATCTATATATGAGAGAACAGAGTGAAACCTAAATATAAAAACTGATACTGTAGACGAACGCTTCAACCTAGAATAACAAAATTTGGTGAGCCAAGTGGGATCTGTGTACTGATCATTCGCACCAAGTATCATCAAGATTGGGTGAAAAACTATTGGCTGGTATTTTGGAAACTCGTTATTTCTTAGAAGCTTGGCAACCCCTCTCAATGAAATTGCTTTTCCACAGTCTGTGCCTAGGGCTACTTGAAGAGGAAACAAACCATAGAGACAAAACTCAGAACTCCTTTATTTTGTCAAGTTTCAAAGAGCTACTACAAACCATGTTGGATTTAGAGTTCCAAATTCATCTATCTATATAAGAGAGAACAGAGTGAAACCTGAATATAAAAACTGCTACTGTAGACGAACGCTTCAACCTAGAAGAACAAAATTTGGTGAGCCAAGTGGGAACTGTTTACTGATCATTCCCACCAAGTATCATCAAGATTGGGTGAAAAAATATTTGCTGGTATTTCGGAAACTCGTTATTTCTTAGAAGCTTGGCAACCCATCTCAATGAAAGTGCTTTTCCACAGTCTGTGCCTAGGGCTACTTCAAGAGGAAACAAACCATAGAGACAAAACTGAGAACTCCTTTATTTTGTCAAGTTTCAAAGAGCTACTACAATCCATGTTGGATTTAGAGTTCCAAATTCATCTATCTATATAGGAGAGAACAGAGAGAAACCTAAATATAAAAACTGCTACTGTAGACGAACGCTTCAACCTAGAAGAACAATATTTGGTGAGCCAAGTGGGATTTGTGTACTGATCATTATCACCAAGTATCATCAAGATTGGGTGAAAAAATATTTGCTGGTATTTCGGAAACTTGTAATTTCTTAGAAGCTTGGCAAACTCTCTCAATGAAAGTGCTTTTCCACAGTCTGTGCCTAGGGCTACTTGAAGAGGAAACAAACCATAGAGACAAAACTGAGAACTCCTTTATTTTGTCAAGTTTCAAAGAGCTACTACAAACCATGTTGGATTTAGAGTTCCAAATTCATATATCTATATATGAGAGAACAGAGTGAAACCTAAATATAAAAACTGCTACTGTAGACGAACGCTTCAACCTAGAATAACAAAATTTGGTGAGCCAAGTGGGATCTGTGTACTGATCATTCGCACCAAGTATCATCAAGATTGGGTGAAAAACTATTGGCTGGTATTTTGGAAACTCGTTATTTCTTAGAAGCTTGGCAACCCCTCTCAATGAAATTGCTTTTCCACAGTCTGTGCCTAGGGCTACTTGAAGAGGAAACAAAATATAGAGACAAAACTGAGAACTCCTTTATTTTGTCAAGTTTCAAAGAGCTACTACAAACCATGTTGGATTTAGAGTTCCAAATTCATCTATCTATATATGAGAGAACAGAGTGAAACCTGAATATAAAAACTGCTACTGTAGACGAACGCTTCAACCTAGAAGAACAAAATTTGGTGATCCAAGTGGGAACTGTTTACTGATCATTCCCACCAAGTATCATCAAGATTGGGTGAAAAAATATTTGCTGGTATTTCGGAAACTCGTTATTTCTTAGAAGCTTGGCAACCCATCTCAATGAAAGTGCTTTTCCACAGTCTGTGCCTAGGGCTACTTCAAGAGAACGCTTCAACCTAGAAGAACACAATTTGGTGAGCCAAGTGGGATTTGTGTACTGATCATTAGCAACCAGTATCATCAAGATTGGGTGGAAAAATATTTGCTCGTACTTCGGAAACTCGTTATTTCTTAGAAGCTTGGCAACCCCTCTCAATGAAAGTGCTTTTCCAGAGTCTGTGCCTAGGGCTACTTGAAGAGGAAACAAACCATAGAGACAAAACTCAGAACTCTTTATTTTGTCGAGTTTCAAAGAGCTACTACAAACCATGTTGGATTTAGAGTTCCAAATTCATCTATCTATATATGAGAGAACAGAGTGAAACCTAAATATAAAAACTGCTACTGTAGACGAACGCTTCAACCTAGAAGAACAAAATTTGGTGAGCCAAGTGGGATCTGTGTACTGATCATTAGCAACCAGTATCATCAAGATTGGGTGAAAAAATATTTGCTGGTACTACGGAAACTCGTTATTTCTTAGAAGCTTGGCAAACCCTCTCAATGAAAGTGCTTTTCCAGAGTCTGCACATAGGGCTATTTGAAGAGGAAACAAACCATAGAGACAAAACTCAGAACTCCTTTGTTTTGTCAAGTTTCAAAGAGCTACTACAAACCATGTTGGATTTAGAGGTCCAAATTCATCTATCTATATATGAGAGAACAGAGTGAAACCTAAATATAAAAACGGCTACTGTAGACGAACGCTTCAACCTAGAAGAACATAATTTGGTGAGCCAAGTGGGATTTGTGTACTGATCATTAGCAACCAGTATCATCAAGATTGGGTGAAGAAATATTTGCTGATATTTCGGAAACTCGTTATTTCTTAGAAGCTCGGCAACCCCCTCAATGAAAGTGGTTTTCCACAGTCTGTGCCTAGGGCTAATTGAAGAGGAAAGAAACCATAGAGACAAAACTCAGAACTCTTTATTTTGTCAAGTTTCAAAGAGCTACTACAAACCATGTTGGATTTAGAGTTCCAAATTCATCTATCTATATATGAGAGAACAGAGTGAAACCTAAATATAAAAACTGCTACTGTAGACGAACGCATCAACCTAGAAAAACAAAATTTGGTGAGCCAAGTGGGATTTGTGTACTGATCATTACCACCAAGTATCATCAAGATTGGGTGAAAAAATATTTGCTGGTATTTCGGAAACTTGTATTTTCTTAGAAGCTTGGCAAACTCTCTCAATGAAAGTGCTTTTCCACAGTCTGTGCCCAGGGCTACTTGAAGAGGAAACAAACCATAGAGACAAAAGTGAGAACTCCTTTATTTTGTCAAGTTTCAAAGAGCTACTACAAACCATGTTGGATTTAGAGTTACAAATTCATCTATCTATATATGAGAGAACAGAGGGAAACCTAAATATAAAAACTTCTACTGTAGGCGAACGATTCATCCTAGAAGAACACAATTTGGTGAGCCAAGTGGGATTTGTGTACTGATCATTAGCAACCAGTATCATCAAGATTGGGTGGAAAAATATTTGCTCGTACTTCGGAAACTCGTTATTTCTTAGAAGCTTGGTACCCCTCTCAATGAAAGTGCTTTTCCACAGTCTGTGCCTAGGGCTACTTGAAGAGGAAACAAACCATAGAGACAAAACTCAGAACTCTTTATTTTGTCGAGTTTCAAAGAGCTACTACAAACCATGTTGGATTTAGAGTTCCAAATTCATCTGTCTATATATGAGAGAACAGAGTGAAACCTAAATATAAAAACTGCTACTGTAGACGAACGCTTCAACCTAGAAGAACAAAATTTGGTGAGCCAAGTGGGATCTGTGTACTGATCATTAGCAACCAGTATCATCAAGATTGGGTGAAAAAATATTTGCTGGTACTTCGGAAACTCGTTATTTCTTAGAAGCTTGGCAACCCCTCTCAATGAAAGTGCTTTTCCAGAGTCTGCACCTAGGGCTACTTGAAGAGGAAACAAACCATAGAGACAAAACTGAGAACTCCTTTATTTTGTCAAGTTTCAAAGAGCTACTACAATCCATGTTGGATTAAAGTTCCAAATTCATCTATCTATATAGGAGAGAACAGAGAGAAACCTAAATATAAAAACTGCTACTGTAGACGAACGCTGCAACCTAGAGGAACAAAATTTGGTGAGCCAAGTGGGATTTGTGTACTGATCATTACCACCAAGTATCATCAAGATTGGGTGAAAAAATATTTGCTGGTACTTCGGAAACTCGTTATTTCTTAGAAGCTTGGCAACCCCTCTCAATGAAAGTGCTTTTCCACAGTCTGTGCCTAGGGCTACTTGAAGACGAAACAAACCATAGAAACAAAACTGAGAACTCCTTTATTTTGTTAAGTTTCAAAGAGCTACTACAATCCATGTTGGATTTAGAGTTCCAAATTCATCTATCTATATAGGAGCTAACAGAGAGAAACCTAAATATAAAAACTGCTACTGTAGACGAACGCTTCAACCTAGAAGAACAAAATTTTGTGAGCCAAGTGGGATCTGTGTACTGATCATTAACACCCAGTATCATCAAGATTGGGTGAAAAAATATTCGCTGGTATTTCGGAAACTTGTAATTTCTTAGAAGCTTGGCAAACTCTCTCAATGAAAGTGCTTTTACACAGTCTTTGCCTAGGGCTATTTGAAGAGGAAACAAACCATAGAGACAAAACTGAGAACTCCTTTATTTTGTCAAGTTTCAAAGAGCTACTACAAACCATGTTGGATTTAGAGTTACAAATTCATATATCTATATAGGAGAGAACAGAGGGAAACCTAAATATAAAAACTTCTACTGTAGGCAAACGCTTCAACCTAGAAGAACACAATTTGGTGAGCCAAGTGGGATTTGTGCACTGATCATTAGCAACCAGTATCATCAAGATTGGGTGGAAAAATATTTGCTCGTACTTCGGAAACTCGTTATTTCTTAGAAGCTTGGCAACCCCTCTCAATGAAAGTGCTTTTCCAGAGTCTGCACCTAGGGCTACTTGAAGAGGAAACAAACCATAGAGACAAAACTGAGAACTCCTTTATTTTGTCAAGTTTCAAAGAGCTGCTACAAACCATGTTGGATTTAGAGTTCCAAATTCATCTATCTATATATGAGAGAACAGAGTGAAACCTAAATATAAAAACGGCTACTGTAGACGAACGCTTCAACCTAGAAGAACAAAATTTGGTGAGCCAAGTGGGATTTGTGTACTGATCATTAGCAACCAGTATCATCAAGATTGGGTGAAAAAATATTTGCTGATATTTCGGAAACTCGTTATTTCTTAGAAGCTTGGCAACCCCCTCAATGAAAGTGGTTTTCCACAGTCTGTGCCTAGGGCTAATTGAAGAGGAAAGAAACCATAGAGACAAAACTCAGAACTCTTTATTTTGTCAAGTTTCAAAGAGCTACTACAAACCATGTTGGATTTAGAGTTCCAAATTCATCTATCTATATATGAGAGAACAGAGTGAAACCTAAATATAAAAACTGATACTGTAGACGAACGCTTCAACCTAGAAGAACAAAATTTGGTGAACCAAGTGGGATCTGTGTACTGATCATTACCACCTAGTATCATCAAGTTTGGGTGAAAAAATATTTGCTGGTATTTCGGAAACTCGTTATTTCTTAGAAGCTTGGCAACCCCTCTCAATGAAAGTTGTTTTCCACAGTCTGTGCCTAGCGCTACTTGAAGAGGAAACAAACCATAGAGACAAAACTCAGAACTCCTTATTTTGTCAAGTTTCAAAGAGCTACTACAATCCATGTTGGATTAAAGTTCCAAATTCATCTATCTATATAGGAGAGAACAGAGAGAAACCTAAATATAAAAACTGCTACTGTAGACGAACGCTTCAACCTAGAGGAACAAAATTTGGTGAGCCAAGTGGGATTTGTGTACTGATCATTACCACCAAGTATCATCAAGATTGGGTGAAAAAATATTTGCTGGTACTTCGGAAACTCGTTATTTCTTAGAAGCTTGGCAACCCCTCTCAATGAAAGTGCTTTTCCAGAGTCTGCGCCTAGGGCTACTTGAAGAGGAAACAAACCATAGAGACAAAACTCAGAACTCCTTTATTTTGTCAAGTTTCAAAGAGCTACTACAATCCATGTTGGATTTAGAGTTCCAAATTCATCTATCTATATAGGAGAGAACAGAGAGAAACCTAAATATAAAAACTGCTACTGTAGACGAACGCTTCAACCTAGAAGAACAAAATTTTGTGAGCCAAGTGGGATCTGTGTACTGATCATTAACACCCAGTATCATCAAGATTGGGTGAAAAAATATTTGCTGGTATTTCGGAAACTTGTAATTTCTTAGAAGCTTGGCAAACTCTCTCAATGAAAGTGCTTTTACACAGTCTTTGCCTAGGGCTATTTGAAGAGGAAACAAACCATAGAGACAAAACTGAGAACTCCTTTATTTTGTCAAGTTTCAAAGAGCTACTACAAACCATGTTGGATTTAGAGTTCCAAATTCATATATCTATATAGGAGAGAACAGAGGGAAACCTAAATATAAAATCTTCCACTGTAGGCGAACGCTTCAACCTAGAAGAACACTATTTGGTGAGCCAAGTGGGGTTTGTGTACTGATCATTAGCAACCAGTATCATCAAGATTGGGTGAAAAAATATTTGCTGGTACTTGGGAAACCCGTTATTTCTTAGAAGCTTGGCAACCCCTCTCAATGAAAGTGCTTTTCCACAGTCTGCGCCTAGGGCTACTCGAAGAGGAAACAAAACATAGAGAGAAAACTCAGAACTCCTTTATTTTGTCAAGTTACAAAGAGCTATTACAAACCATGTTGGATTTAGAGTTCCAAATTCATCTATCTATATATGAGAGAACAGAGTGAAACCTAAATATAAAAACGGCTACTGTAGACACACGCTTCAACCTAGAAGAACATAATTTGGTGAGCCAAGCGGGTACTGTGTACTGATCATTACCACCAAGTATCATCAAGATTGGGTGAAAAAATATTTGCTGATATTTCGGAAACTCGTTATTTCTTAGAAGCTTGGCAACCCCTCTCAATGAAAGTGGTTTTCCACAGTCTGTGCCTAGGGCTACTTGAAGAGGAAACAAACCATAGAGACAAAACTGAGAACTCCTTTATTTTGTCAAGTTTCAAACAGCTACTACAAAACATGTTGGATTTAGAGTTCCAAATTCATCTATGTATATATGAGAGAACAGAGTGAAACATAAATATAAAAACGACTACTGTAGACGAACGCTTCAACCTAGAAGAACAAAATTTGGTGAGCCAAGTGGGATTTGTGTACTGATCATTAGCAACAAGTATCATCAAGATTGGGTGAAAAAATATTTGCTGGTATTATGGAAACTCGTTATTTCTTAGAAGCTTGGCAACCCCTCTCAATGAAATTGCTTTTCCACAGTCTGTGCCTAG
>NW_027511438.1:0-25126 GCF_048772815.1 Callospermophilus lateralis
CGAACAGAGTGAAACCTAAACATAAAAACTGCTACTGTAGACGAACGCTTCAACCAAGAAGAACAAAATTTGGTGATCCAAGTGGGATTTCTGAAATGATCATTACCACAAAGTGTCATCAAGATTGCGTGAAAAAATATTTGCTGGTATTTCAAAAACCCGTTATTTCTTAGAAGCTTGGCAACCCCACTCAATGAAAGTGCTTTTCCACAGTCTGTTCCTAGGGGTACTTGAAGAGGAAACAAACCATAGAGACAAAACTGAGAACTCCTTTATTTTGTCAAGTTTCAAAGAGCTACTACAAACCATGTTGGATTTAGAGTTCCAAATTCATCTATCTATATAGGAGAGAACAGAGTGAAACCCAAACATAAAAACTGCTACTGTACCGAACACTTCAACCTAGAAGAACAAAATTTGGTGAGCCAAGTGGATTTGTGGACTTGTCAATACCACCACGTATCATCAAGATTGGGTGAAAAAATATTTGCTGGTATTTCGGAAATTCGTAATTTATTGGAAGCTTGGCAACCCCTCTCAATGAAAGTGCTTTTCCAAAGTCTCTGCTTAGGGCTACTTGAGGCGGATACAAATCATAGAGACAAAATGAGAACTCCTTTATTTTTTCAAGGTTCAAAGAGCTACTACAAACCATGTTGGATTTAGAGTTCCAAATTCATCTATCTATATAGGAGAGAACAGAGTGAAACCTAAAAATAAAAACTGCTACTGAAAACGAACGCTTCAACCTAGAAGAACAAAATTTGGTGAGCCAAGTGGGATTTGTGGACTGATCATTGCCACGAAGTGTCATCAAGATTGCGTGAAAAAATATTTGCTGGTATTTCGCAAACTCGTTATTTCTTAGAAGCTTGCAACCCCACTCAAAGAAAGTGCTTTTCCACAGTCTGTTTCTCAAGGTACTTGAAGAGGAAACAAACCATAGAGACAAAACTGAGAACTCCTTTATTTGGTCAAGTTTCAAAGAGCTACTACAAACCATGTTGGATTTAGAGTTCCAAATTCACCTATCTATATAGGAGAGAACAGAGTGTAACCTAAATATAAAAACTGCTACTGTAAACGAACGCTTCAACCTAGAAGAACAAAATTTGGTGAGCCAAATGGGATTTGTGGACTTGTCAATACCACCACGTATCATCAAGATTGGGTAAAAAAATATTTGCTGGTATTTTGGAAACTCGTAATTTCTTGGAAGCTTGTCAACCCCCCTCAATGAAAGTGCTTTTCCACAGTCTCTGCTTAGGGCTACTTGAAGCGGAAACAAATCATAGAGACAAAACTGAGAACTCCTTTATTTTCTCAAGTTTCAAAGAGCTACTACAAACCATATTGGATTTAGAGTTCCAAATTCATCTATCTATATAGGAGAGAACAGAGTGAAACCTAAATATAAAAACTGCTACTGTAGACGAACGCTTCAACCTAGAAGAACAAAATTTGGTGAGCCAAGTGCGATTTGTGTACCGATCTTCACAACCAAGTATCATCAAGATTAGTTGAATAAATATTTGCTGGTAATTCGGAAACTCGTTATTTCTTAGAAGCTTGGCAAACCCTCTCAATGAAAGTGCGTATCCACCGTCTGTGCCTAGGGCTACTTGAAGAGGAAACAAACGATAAAGACAAAACAGAGAACTCCTTTATTTTGTCAAGTTTCAAAAAGCCACTACAAACCATGTTGGATTTAGAGTTCCAAATTCATCTATCTATATAGCAGAGAACAGAGTGAAGCCTAAAAATAAAAACTGCTACTGAAAACGAACGCTTCAACATAGAAGAATAAAATTTGGTGAGTCAAGTGGAATTTGTGAAATGATCGTAAACACCAAGTATCATCAAGATTGGGTGAATAAATATTTGCTGGTATTTCGGAAACTCGTAATTTGTTGGAACCTTGGCAACAACTCTCAAGGAAAGTGCTTTTCCACAGTCACTGCTTAGGGCTACTTGAAGCGGAAACAAATCATAGAGAAAAAACTGAGAACTCCTTTATTTTGTCAAGTTTCAAAGAGCTACTACAAACCATGTTGGATTTAGAGTTCCAAATTCATCTATCTATATAGGAGAGAACAGAGTGAAACCTAAATATAAAAATTGCTACTGTAGACGAATGCTTCAACCTAGAAGAACAAAATTTGGTGAGCCAAGTGGGATTTGGATACCGATCATTACCACCATGTATCATCAACATTGGGTGCCAAAATATTTGCTGGTATTTCGGAAACTCGTTATTTCTTGGAAGCTTGGCAACGCCTTTCAATGAAAGTGATTTTCCACAGTCTCTGCTTAGGGCTACATGAAGCGGAAACAAATCATAGAGACAAAACTGAGAACTCCTTTACTTTCTCTAGTTTCAAAGAGCTACTACAAACCATATTGGATTTAGAGTTCCAAATTCATCTATCCATATATGAGAGAACATAGTGAAACCTAAATATAAAAACTGCTACTGTAGACGAACGCTTCAACCTAGAAGAACAAAATTTGGTGAGCCAAGTGGATATTGTGGACTGATCATTACCACCAAGTGTCATCAAGATTGCTTGAAAAAATATTTGCTGGTATTTCAGAAACTCAGGATTTCTTAGAAGCTTGGCAACCCCTGTCAAGGAAAGTGCTTTTCCACAGTCACTGCTAAGGACTACTTGAAGCGGAAACAAATCATAGAGAAAAAACTGAGAACTCCTTTATTTTGTCAAGTTTCAAAGAGCTACTACTAACCATGTTGGATTTAGAGTTCCAAATTCATCTATCTATATATGAGAGAACAGAGTGAAACCTAAATATAAAAACTGCTACTGTAGACGAACGCTTCAACCTAGAAGAACAAAATTTGGTGAGCCAAGTGGGATTTGTGTACTAATCATCACCACCAAGTATCATCAAGATTGGGTGAAAAAATATTTGCTGGTATTTCGGAAACTCGTAATTTCTTGGAAGCTTGGCAACCCATTTAAATGAAAGTGCTTTTAAAAAGTCTGTGCCTAGGGCTACTTGAAGAGGAAACAAACCATAGAGACAAAACTGAGAACTCCTTTATTTTGTCAAGTTTCAAAGATCTACTACAAACCATATTGGATTTAGAGTTCCAAATTCATCTATCTATATAGCAGCGAACAGAGTGAAACCTAAACATAAAAACTACTACTGTAGACGAACGCTTCAACCAAGAAGAACAAAATTTGGTGATCCAAGTGGGATTTCGGAACTGATCATTACCACAAAGTGTCATCAAGATTGCGTGAAAAAATATTTGCTGGTATTTCGGAAACCCGTTATTTCTTGGAAGCTTGGCAACCATTCTCAATGAAAGTACGTATCCACCGTCTGTGCCTAGGGCTACTTGAAGAGGAAACAAACCATAGAGACAGAACAGAGAACTCTTTATTTTTGTCAAGTTTCAAAGAGCCACTACAAACCATGTTGGATTTACAGTTCCAAATTCATCTATCTATATAGCAGAGAACAGAGTGAAACCTAAACATAAAAACTGCTACTGTAGACGAACGCTTCAACCAAGAAGAACAAAATTTGGTGATCCAAGTGGGATTTGTGAACTGATCATTACCACCAAGTGTCATCAAGATTGCGTGAAAGAATATTTGCTGGTATTTCGGAAACTCGTTATTTCTTAGAAGCTTGGCAACCCCACTCAATGAAAGTGCTTTTCCAGAGTCAATTCCTAGGGGTACTTGAAGAGGAAACAAACCATAGAGACAAAACTGAGAACTCCTTTATTTTGTCAAGTTTCAAAGAGCTACTACAAACCATGTTGAATTTAGAGTTCCAAATTCATCTATCTATATAGGAGAGAACAGAGTGAAACCTAAACATAAAAACTGCTACTGTAAACGAACACTTCATCCTAGAAGAAGAAAATTTGCTGAGCCAAGTGGGATTTGTGGACTTGTCAATACCACCACGTATCATCAATATTGGGTTACAAAATATTTGCTGGTATTTCGGAAACTCGTAATTTCTTGGAAGCTTGGCAACCCCTTTCAATGAAAGTGCTTTTCCACAGTCTCTGCTTAGGGCTACATGAAGCGGAAACAAATCATAGAGACAAAATTGAGAACTCTTTTACTTTGTCTAGTTTCAAAGAGCTAGTACAAACCATTTTGGATTTAGAGTTCGAAATTCATCTATCCATATATGCGAGAACATAGTGAAACCTAAATATAAAAACTGCTACTGTAGACGAACGCTTCAACATAGAAGAACAAAATTTGGTGAGCCAAGTGGGATTTGTGGACTGATCATTACCACCAAGTGTCATCAAGATTGCTTGAAAAAATATTTGCTGGTATTTCGGAATCTCGTGATTTCTTATAAGCTTGGCAAGCCCACTCAATGAAAGTGCTTTTCCACAGTCTGTTCTTAGTGGTACTTGAAGAGGAAACAAACCATAGAGACAAAACTGAGAACTCCTTTATTTTGTCAAGTTTCAAAGAGCTATTACAAACCATGTTGGATTTAGAGTTCCAAATTCATCTATCTATATAGGAGAGAACAGAGTGAAACCTAAACATAAAAACAGCTACTGTAAACGAACGCTTCAACCTAGAAGAACAAAATTTGGTGAGCCAAGAGGGATTTGTGGACTTGTCATTACCACCACGTATCATCAAGATTGGGTGAAAAAATATTTGCTGGTATTTCGGAAACTCGTAATTTCTTGGAAGCTTGGCAACCATCTCAATGAAATGCTTTTCCACAGTCTCTGCTTAGGGCTACTTGAAGCGGAAACAAATCTTAGAGACAAAACTGAGAACTCCTTTATTTTGTCAAGTTTCAAAGAGCTACTACAAACCATATTGGATTTAGAGTTCCAAATTCATCTATCTATATAGGAGAGAACAGAGTGAAACATAAATATAAAAAGTGCTACTCTAGACGAACGCTTCAACCTAGAAGAACAAAATTTATTGAGCCAAGTGGGATTTGTGTACCGATCTTCACCACCAAGAATCATCAAGATTGGGTGAAAAAATATTTGCTGGTAATTCGGAAACTCGTTATTTCTTAGAAGCTTGGCAACCCCTCTCAATGAAAGTGCTTTTCCACAGTCTCTGCTTAGGGCTACTTGAAGTGGAAACAAATCATAGAGACAAAACTGAGAACTCCTTTATTTTGTCAAGTTTCAAAGAGCTACTACAAACCATGTTGGATTTAGAGTTCCAAATTCATCTTTCTATATAGGAGAGAATACAGTGAAACCTAAAATAAAAACTGCACTGAAAACGAACGCTTCAACATAGACGAACAAAATTTGCTGAGTCAAGTGGTATTTTTGTACCGATCGTAAACACCATGTAACATCAAGATTGGGTGAAAAAATATTTGCTGGTATTTCGGAAACTCGTAATTTCTTGGAAGCTGGGTAACCCCTCTCAATGAAAGTGTGTATCCACAGTCTGTGCCTAGGGCTACTTGAAGAGGAAACAAACCATAGAGACAAAACAGAGAACTCCTTTATTTTGTCAAGTTTCAAAGAGCCACTACAAACCATGTTGGATTTAGAGTTCCAAATTCATCTATCTATAGAGCAGAGAACAGAGTGAAACCTAAACATAAAAACTGCTACTGTGGACGAACGCTTCAACCAAGAAGAACACAATTTGGTGAGCCAAGTGGGATTTGCGTACTGATCATTACCACCAAGTATCATCAAGATTGGGTGAAAAAATATTCGCTGGTATTTTGGAAACTCGTTATTTCTTAGAAGCTTGGCAACCCCTCTCAATGAAAATGCTTTTCCACACTCTGTACCTAGGGCTACATGAAGAGGAAACAAACCATAGAGACAAAACAGAGACCTCCTTTATTTTGTCAAGCTTCACAGAGCTACTACAAACCATGTTGGATTTAGAGTTCCAAATTCATCTATCTATATAGGAGAGAACAGAGGGAAACCTAAATATAAAAACTGCTACTGTAAACGAATGTTTCAAACAGGAAGAACAAAATTTGGTGAGTCAAGTGGGATTTCTGTACCTATCGGAAACACCATGTATCATCAAGTTTGGGTGAAAAAATATTTGCTGGTATTTCGGAAACTCGTAATTTCTTGGAAGCTGGGTAACCCCTCTCAATGAAAGTGTGTATCCACAGTCTGTGCCTAGGGCTACTTGAAGAGGAAACAAACCATAGAGACAAAACAGAGAACTCCTTTATTTTGTCAAGTTTAAAAGAGCCACTACAAACCATGTTGGATTTAGAGTTCCAAATTCATCTATCTATAAAGCAGAGAACAGAGTGAAACCTAAACATAAAAACTGCTACTGTAGACGAACGCTTCAACCAAGAAGAACAAAATTTGGTGATCCAAGTGGAATTTGTGAACTGATCATTACCACCAAGTATCATCAAGATTGGGTGAAAAAATATTTGCTGGTATTTCGGAAACTCGTAATTTGTTGGAACCTTGGCAACCCCTCTCAAGGAAAGTGCTTTTCCACAGTCACTGCTTTGGGCTACTTGAAGCGGAAACAAATCATAGAGACAAAACTGAGAACTCCTTCATTTTGTCAAGTTTCAAAGAGCTACTACAAACCATATTGAATTTAGAGTTCCAAATTAATCTATCCATATAGGAGAGAATAGAGTGAAACCTAAATATAAAAACTGCTACTGTAGACGAACGCTTCAACCTAGAAGAACAAAATTTGGTTAGCCAAGTTGGATTTGTGTAGTGATAATTACCACCAAGTGTCATCAAGATTGCGTGAAAAAATATTTGCTGGAATTACGGAAACTCGTTATTTCTTAGAAGCTTGGCAACCCCTCTCAATGAAAGTGCTTTTCCACAGTCTCTGCTTAGAGCTATTTGAAGCGGAAACAAATCATAGAGACAAAACTGAGAACTCCTTTATTTTGTCAAGTTTCAAAGAGCCACTACAAACCATGTTGGATTTAGAGTTCCAAATTCATCTATCTATATAGCAGAGAATAGAGTGAAACCTAAACATAAAAACTGCTACTGTAGACGAACGCTTCAACCAAGAAGAACAAAATTTGGTGATCCAAGTGGGATTTGTGAAATGATCATTACCACCAAGTATCATCAAGGTTGGATGAAAAAATATTTGCTGGTATTTGGGAAACTCGTAATTTGTTGGAACCATGGCAACCCCTCTCAAGGAATGTGCTTTTCAACAGTCACTGCTTAGGGCTACTTGAAGCGGAAACAAATCATAGAGACAAAACTGAGAACTCCTTTATTTTGTCAAGTTTCAAGGAGCTACTACAAACCATGTTGAATTTAGAGTTCCAAATTCATCTATCTTTATAGGAGAGAACAGAGTGAAAACTAAACATAAAAACTGCTACTGTAAACGAACGCTTCAAACTAGAAGAAGAAAATTTGCTGAGCCAAGTGAGATTTGTGGACTTGTCATTACTACCACGTATCATCAAGATTGGGTGAAAAAATATTTTCTGGTATTTCGGAAACTCGTAATTTCTTGGAAGCGTGGCAACCCCTTTCAATGAAAGTGATTTTCCACAGTCACTGCTTAGGGCTACATTAAACGGAAACAAATCATAGAGACAAAACTGAGAACTCCTTTACTTTGTCTAGTTTCAAAGAGCTACTACAAACCATATTGGATTTAGAGTTCCAAATTCATCTATCCATATATGAGAGAACATAGTGAAACCTAAATATAAAAACTGCTACTGTAGACGAACGCTTAAACCTAGAAAAACCAAATTTGGTGAGCCAAGTGGGATTTGTGGACTGATCATTACCACCAAGTGTCATCAAGATTGCTTGAAAAAATATTTGCTGGTATTTCGGAAACTCTTGATTTCTTAGAAGCTTGGCAACCCCTCTCAAGGAAAGTGCTTTTCAACAGTCACTGCTTAGAGCTACTTGAAGCAGAAACAAATCATAGAGACAAAACTGAGAACTCCTTTATTTTGTCAAGTTTCAAAGAGCTACTACAAACCATGTGGAATTTAGAGTTCCAAATTCATCTATCTTTATAGGAGAGAACAGAGTGAAAACTAAACATAAAAACTGCTACTGTAAACGAACGCTTCAAACTAGAAGAACAAAATTTGCTGAGCCAAGTGAGATTTGTGGACTTGTCATTACCACCACGTATCATCAACATTGGGTGAAAAAATATTTGCTGGTATTTCGGAAACTCGTAATTTCTTGGTAGCTTGACAACCTCTCTCAATGAAAGTGCGTATCCACCGTCTGTGCCTAGGGCTACTTGAAGAGGAAACAAACCATAGAGACAAAACAGAGAACTCCTTTATTTTGTCAAGTTTCAAAGAGCCACTACAAACCATGTTGGATTTAGAGTTCCAAATTCATCTATCTATATAGCTGAGAACAGAGTGAAACCTAAACATAAAAACTGCTACTGTAGACGAACGCTTCAACCAAGAAGAACAAAATTTGGTGATCCAAGTTGGATTTGTGTACTGATAATTACCACCAAGTGTCATCAAGATTGCGTGAAAAAATATTTGCTGGAATTACGGAAACTCGTTATTTCTTAGAAGCTTGGCAACCCCTCTCAATGAAAGTGCTTTTCCACAGTCACTGCTTAGGGCTACTTGAAGCGGAAACAAATCATAGAGACAAAACTGAGAACTCCTTCATTTTGTCAAGTTTCAAAGTGCTACTACAAACCATGTTGGATTTAGAGTTCCAAATTCATCTATCTATATAGGAGAGAACAGAGTGAAACCTAAATATAAAAATTGCTACTGTAGACTAACGCTTCAACCTAGAAGAACAAAATTTGGTCAGCCAAGTGGGATTTGTGTACTAATCATCACCACCAAGTATCATCAAGATTGGGTGAAAAAATATGCTGGTATTTCGGAAACTCGTTATTTCTTAGAAGCTTGGCAACCCCTCTCAATGAAAGTGCTTTTCCACAGTCTGTGCCTAGGGCTACTTGAAGAGGAAACAAACCATAGAGACAAAACTGAGAACTCCTTTATTTTGTCAAGTTTCAAAGAGCTACTACAAACTATATTGAATTTAGAGTTCCAAATTAATCTATCCATATAGGAGAGAACAGAGTGAAACCTAAATATAAAAACTGCTACTGTAGACGAACGCTTCAACCTAGAAGAACAAAATTTGGTTAGCCAAGTTGGATTTGTGTACTGATCATTACCACCAAGTGTCATCAAGATTGCGTGAAAAAATATTTGCTGGAATTACGGAAACTCGTTATTTCTTAGAAGCCTGGCAACCCCTCTCAATGAAAGTGCTTCTCCACAGTCTCTGCTTAGAGCTACTTGAAGCGGAAACAAATCATAGAGACAAAACTGAGAACTCCTTTATTTTGTCAAGGTTCAAAGAGCTACTACAAACCATGTTGGATTTAGAGTTCCAAATTCATCTATCTATATAGGAGAGAACAGAGTGAAACCTAAAAATAAAAACTGCTACTGAAAACGAACGCTTCAACATAGAAGAACAAAATTTGGTGAGTGAAGTGGGATTAGTGTACCGATCGTAAACACCAAGTATCATCAAGATTGGGTGAAAAAATATTTGCTGGTATTTGGGATACTCGTAATTTCTTGGAAGCTTGGCAACCCCTCTCAATGAAAGTGCGTATCCACCATCTGTGCCTAGGGCTACTTGAAGAGGAAACAAACCACAGAGACAAAACAGAGAACTCCTTTATTTTGTCAAGTTTCAAAGAGCCACTACAAACCATGTTGGATTTAGAGTTCCAAATTCATCTATCTATATAGCAGAGAACAGAGTGAAACCTAAACATAAAAACTGCTACTGTAGACGAACGCTTCAACCAAGAAGAACAAAATTTGGTGATCCAAGTGGGATTTGTGAACTGATCATTACCACCAAGTGTCATCAAGATTGCGTGAAAGAATATTTGCTGGTATTTCGGAAACTCGTTATTTCTTAGAAGCCTGGCAACCCCACTCAATGAAAGTGCTTTTCCAGAGTCTGTTCCTAGGGTACTTGAAGAGGAAACAAACCATAGAGACAAAACTGAGAACTCCTTTATTTTGTCAAGTTTCAAAGAGCTACTACAAACCATGTTGGATTTAGAGTTCCAAATTCATCTATCTATATAGGAGAGAAGAGAGTGAAACCTAAACATAAAAACTGCTACTGTAAACGAACACTTCATCCTAGAAGAACAAAATTTGCTGAGCCAATGGGATTTGTGGACTTGTCAATACCACCACGTATCATCAAGATTGGGTTACAAAATATTTGCTGGTATTTCAGAAACTCGTAATTTCTTGGAAGCTTGGCAACCCCTTTCAATGAAAGTGCTTTTTCACAGTCTCTACTTAGGGCTACATGAAGCGGAAACAAATCATAGAGACAAAATTGAGAACTCTTTTACTTTGTCTAGTTTCAAAGAGCTAATACAAACCATTTTGGATTTAGAGTTCCAAATTCATCTATCCATATATGAGAGAACATAGTGAAACATAAATATAAAAACTGCTACTGTAGACGAACGCTTCAACATAGAAGAACAAAATTTGGTGAGCCAAGTGGGATTTGTGGACTGATCATTACCACCAAGTGTCATCAAGATTGCTTGAAAAAATATTTGCTGGTATTTCGGAATCTCGTGATTTCTTATAAGCTTGGCAAGCCCACTCAATGAAAGTGCTTTTCCACAGTCTGTTCTTAGCGGTACTTGAAGAGGAAACAAACCATAGAGACAAAACTGAGAACTCCTTTATTTTCTCAAGTTTCAAAGAGCTATTACAAACCATGTTGGATTTAGAGTTCCAAATTCATCTATCTATATAGGAGAGAACAGAGTGAAACCTAAACATAAAAACAGCTACTGTAAACGAACGCTTCAACCTAGAAGAACAAAATTTGGTGAGCCAAGTGGGATTTGTGGACTTGTCATTACCACCAAGAATCATCAAGATTGGGTGAAAATATATTTGCTGGTATTTCGGAAACTCGTAATTTCTTGGAAGCTTGGCAACCATCTCAATGAAAGTGCTTTTCCACAGTCTCTGCTTAGGGCTACTTGAAGCGGAAACAAATCTTAGAGACAAAACTGAGAACTCCTTTATTTTGTCAAGTTTCAAAGAGCTACTACAAACCATATTGGATTTAGAGTTCCAAATTCATCTATCTATATAGGAGAGAACAGAGTGAAACCTAAATATAAAAAGTGCTACTGTAGACGAACCCTTCAACCTAGAAGAACAAAATTTGGTGAGCCAAGTGGGATTTGTGTACCGATCTTCACCACCAAGAATCATCAAGATTGGGTGAAAAAATATTTGCTGGTAATTCGGAAACTCGTTATTTCTTAGAAGCTTTGCAACCCCTCTCAATGAAAGTGCTTTTCCACAGTCTCTGCTTAGGGCTACTTGAAGCAGAAACAAATCATAGAGACAAAACTGAGAACTCCTTTATTTTGTCAAGTTTCAAGGAGCTACTACAAACCATGTTGAATTTAGAGTTCCAAATTCATCTATCTTTATAGGAGAGAACAGAGTGAAAACTAAACATAAAAACTGCTACTGTAAACGAACGCTTCAAACTAGAAGAACAAAATTTGCTGAGCCAAGTGAGATTTGTGGACTTGTCATTACCACCACGTATCATCAAGATTGGGTGAAAAAATATTTGCTGGTATTTCGGAAACTCGTAATTTCTTGGTAGCTTGACAACCTCTCTCAATGAAAGTGCGTATCCACCGTCTGTGCCTAGGGCTACTTGAAGAGGAAACAAACCATAGAGACAAAACAGAGAACTCCTTTATTTTGTCAAGTTTCAAAGAGCCACTACAAACCATGTTGAATTTAGAGTTCCAAATTCATCTATCTATATAGCTGAGAACAGAGTGAAACCTAAACATAAAAACTGCTACTGTAGACGAACGCTTCAACCAAGAAGAACAAAATTTGGTGATCCAAGTGGGATTTGTGCACTGATCATTACCACCAAGTATCATCAAGATTGGGTGAAAAAATATTTGCTGGTATTTCGGAAACTCGTAATTTGTTGGAACCTTGGCAACCCCTCTCAAGGAAAGTGCTTTTCCACAGTCACTGCTTAGGGCTACTTGAAGCGGAAACAAATCATAGAGACAAAACTGAGAACTCCTTCATTTTGTCAAGTTTCAAAGTGCTACTACAAACCCTGTTGGATTTAGAGTTCCAAATTCATCTATCTGTATAGGAGAGAACAGAGTGAAACCTAAATATAAAAATTGCTACTGTAGACGAACGCTTCAACCTAGAATAACAAAATTTGGTTAGCCAAGTTGGATTTGTGTACTGATAATTACCACCAAGTGTCATCAAGATTGCGTGAAAAAATATTTGCTGGAATTACGGAAACTCGTTATTTCTTAGAAGCCTGGCAACCCCTCTCAATGAAAGTGCTTTTCCACAGTCTCTGCTTAGAGCTACTTGAAGCGGAAACAAATCATAGAGAAAAAACTGAGAACTCCTTTATTTTGTCAAGGTTCAAAGAGCTACTACAAACCATGTTGGATTTAGAGTTCCAAATTCATCTATCTATATAGGAGAGAACAGAGTGAAACCCAAACATAAAAACTGCTACTGTACCGAACACTTCAACCTAGAAGAACAAAATTTGGTGAGCCAAGTGGGATTTGTGGACTTGTCAATACCACCACGTATCATCAAGATTGGGTGAAAAAATATTTGCTGGTATTTCGGAAATTCGTAATTTATTGGAAGCTTGGCAACCCCTCTCAATGAAAGTGCTTTTCCAAAGTCTCTGCTTAGGGCTACTTGAGGCGGATACAAATCATAGAGACAAAATGAGAACTCCTTTATTTTTTCAAGGTTCAAAGAGCTACTACAAACCATGTTGGATTTAGAGTTCCAAATTCATCTATCTATATAGGAGAGAACAGAGTGAAACCTAAAAATAAAAACTGCTACTGAAAACGAACGCTTCAACCTAGAAGAACAAAATTTGGTGAGCCAAGTGGGATTTGTGGACTGATCATTGCCACGAAGTGTCATCAAGATTGCGTGAAAAAATATTTGCTGGTATTTCGCAAACTCGTTATTTCTTAGAAGCTTGCAACCCCACTCAAAGAAAGTGCTTTTCCACAGTCTGTTTCTCAAGGTACTTGAAGAGGAAACAAACCATAGAGACAAAACTGAGAACTCCTTTATTTGGTCAAGTTTCAAAGAGCTACTACAAACCATGTTGGATTTAGAGTTCCAAATTCACCTATCTATATAGGAGAGAACAGAGTGTAACCTAAATATAAAAACTGCTACTGTAAACGAACGCTTCAACCTAGAAGAACAAAATTTGGTGAGCCAAATGGGATTTGTGGACTTGTCAATACCACCACGTATCATCAAGATTGGGTAAAAAAATATTTGCTGGTATTTTGGAAACTCGTAATTTCTTGGAAGCTTGTCAACCCCCCTCAATGAAAGTGCTTTTCCACAGTCTCTGCTTAGGGCTACTTGAAGAGGAAACAAATCATAGAGACAAAACAGAGAACTCCTTTATTTTGTCAAGTTTCAAAGAGCCACTACAAACCATGTTGGATTTAGAGTTCCAAATTCATCTATCTATATAGCTGAGAACAGAGTGAAACCTAAACATAAAAACTGCTACTGTAGACGAACGCTTCAACCAAGAAGAACAAAATTTGGTGATCCAAGTTGGATTTGTGTACTGATAATTACCACCAAGTGTCATCAAGATTGCGTGAAAAAATATTTGCTGGAATTACGGAAACTCGTTATTTCTTAGAAGCTTGGCAACCCCTCTCAATGAAAGTGCTTTTCCACAGTCACTGCTTAGGGCTACTTGAAGCGGAAACAAATCATAGAGACAAAACTGAGAACTCCTTCATTTTGTCAAGTTTCAAAGTGCTACTACAAACCATGTTGGATTTAGAGTTCCAAATTCATCTATCTATATAGGAGAGAACAGAGTGAAACCTAAATATAAAAATTGCTACTGTAGACTAACGCTTCAACCTAGAAGAACAAAATTTGGTCAGCCAAGTGGGATTTGTGTACTAATCATCACCACCAAGTATCATCAAGATTGGGTGAAAAAATATGCTGGTATTTCGGAAACTCGTTATTTCTTAGAAGCTTGGCAACCCCTCTCAATGAAAGTGCTTTTCCACAGTCTGTGCCTAGGGCTACTTGAAGAGGAAACAAACCATAGAGACAAAACTGAGAACTCCTTTATTTTGTCAAGTTTCAAAGAGCTACTACAAACCATATTGAATTTAGAGTTCCAAATTAATCTATCCATATAGGAGAGAACAGAGTGAAACCTAAATATAAAAACTGCTACTGTAGACGAACGCTTCAACCTAGAAGAACAAAATTTGGTTAGCCAAGTTGGATTTGTGTACTGATCATTACCACCAAGTGTCATCAAGATTGCGTGAAAAAATATTTGCTGGAATTACGGAAACTCGTTATTTCTTAGAAGCCTGGCAACCCCTCTCAATGAAAGTGCTTCTCCACAGTCTCTGCTTAGAGCTACTTGAAGCGGAAACAAATCATAGAGACAAAACTGAGAACTCCTTTATTTTGTCAAGGTTCAAAGAGCTACTACAAACCATGTTGGATTTAGAGTTCCAAATTCATCTATCTATATAGGAGAGAACAGAGTGAAACCTAAAAATAAAAACTGCTACTGAAAACGAACGCTTCAACATAGAAGAACAAAATTTGGTGAGTGAAGTGGGATTAGTGTACCGATCGTAAACACCAAGTATCATCAAGATTGGGTGAAAAAATATTTGCTGGTATTTCGGATACTCGTAATTTCTTGGAAGCTTGGCAACCCCTCTCAATGAAAGTGCGTATCCACCATCTGTGCCTAGGGCTACTTGAAGAGGAAACAAACCACAGAGACAAAACAGAGAACTCCTTTATTTTGTCAAGTTTCAAAGAGCCACTACAAACCATGTTGGATTTAGAGTTCCAAATTCATCTATCTATATAGCAGAGAACAGAGTGAAACCTAAACATAAAAACTGCTACTGTAGACGAACGCTTCAACCAAGAAGAACAAAATTTGGTGATCCAAGTGGGATTTGTGAACTGATCATTACCACCAAGTGTCATCAAGATTGCGTGAAAGAATATTTGCTGGTATTTCGGAAACTCGTTATTTCTTAGAAGCCTGGCAACCCCACTCAATGAAAGTGCTTTTCCAGAGTCTGTTCCTAGGGTACTTGAAGAGGAAACAAACCATAGAGACAAAACTGAGAACTCCTTTATTTTGTCAAGTTTCAAAGAGCTACTACAAACCATGTTGGATTTAGAGTTCCAAATTCATCTATCTATATAGGAGAGAAGAGAGTGAAACCTAAACATAAAAACTGCTACTGTAAACGAACACTTCATCCTAGAAGAAGAAAATTTGCTGAGCCAAGTGGGATTTGTGGACTTGTCAATACCACCACGTATCATCAAGATTGGGTTACAAAATATTTGCTGGTATTTCAGAAACTCGTAATTTCTTGGAAGCTTGGCAACCCCTTTCAATGAAAGTGCTTTTTCACAGTCTCTACTTAGGGCTACATGAAGCGGAAACAAATCATAGAGACAAAATTGAGAACACTTTTACTTTGTCTAGTTTCAAAGAGCTAATACAAACCATTTGGATTTAGAGTTCCAAATTCATCTATCCATATATGAGAGAACATAGTGAAACATAAATATAAAAACTGCTACTGTAGACGAACGCTTCAACATAGAAGAACAAAATTTGGTGAGCCAAGTGGGATTTGTGGACTGATCATTACCACCAAGTGTCATCAAGATTGCTTGAAAAAATATTTGCTGGTATTTCGGAATCTCGTGATTTCTTATAAGCTTGGCAAGCCCACTCAATGAAAGTGCTTTTCCACAGTCTGTTCTTAGCGGTACTTGAAGAGGAAACAAACCATAGAGACAAAACTGAGAACTCCTTTATTTTCTCAAGTTTCAAAGAGCTATTACAAACCATGTTGGATTTAGAGTTCCAAATTCATCTATCTATATAGGAGAGAACAGAGTGAAACCTAAACATAAAAACAGCTACTGTAAACGAACGCTTCAACCTAGAAGAACAAAATTTGGTGAGCCAAGTGGGATTTGTGGACTTGTCATTACCACCAAGAATCATCAAGATTGGGTGAAAATATATTTGCTGGTAGTTCGGAAACTCGTAATTTCTTGGAAGCTTGGCAACCATCTCAATGAAAGTGCTTTTCCACAGTCTCTGCTTAGGGCTACTTGAAGCGGAAACAAATCTTAGAGACAAAACTGAGAACTCCTTTATTTTGTCAAGTTTCAAAGAGCTACTACAAACCATATTGGATTTAGAGTTCCAAATTCATCTATCTATATAGGAGAGAACAGAGTGAAACCTAAATATAAAAAGTGCTACTGTAGACGAACGCTTCAACCTAGAAGAACAAAATTTGGTGAGCCAAGTGGGATTTGTGTACCGATCTTCACCACCAAGAATCATCAAGATTGGGTGAAAAAATATTTGCTGGTAATTCGGAAACTCGTTATTTCTTAGAAGCTTTGCAACCCCTCTCAATGAAAGGGCTTTTCCACAGTCTCTGCTTAGGGCTACTTGAAGCAGAAACAAATCATAGAGACAAAACTGAGAACTCCTTTATTTTGTCAAGTTTCAAGGAGCTACTACAAACCATGTTGAATTTAGAGTTCCAAATTCATCAATCTTTATAGGAGAGAACAGAGTGAAAACTAAACATAAAAACTGCTACTGTAAACGAACGCTTCAAACTAGAAGAACAAAATTTGCTGAGCCAAGTGATATTTGTGGACTTGTCATTACCACCACGTATCATCAAGATTGGGTGAAAAAATATTTGCTGGTATTTCGGAAACTCGTAATTTCTTGGTAGCTTGACAACCTCTCTCAATGAAAGTGCGTATCCACCGTCTGTGCCTAGGGCTACTTGAAGAGGAAACAAACCATAGAGACAAAACAGAGAACTCCTTTATTTTGTCAAGTTTCAAAGAGCCACTACAAACCATGTTGGATTTAGAGTTCCAAATTCATCTATCTATATAGCTGAGAACAGAGTGAAACCTAAACATAAAAACTGCTACTGTAGACGAACGCTTCAACCAAGAAGAACAAAATTTGGTGATCCAAGTGGGATTTGTGCACTGATCATTACCACCAAGTATCATCAAGATTGGGTGAAAAAATAGTTGCTGGTATTTCGGAAACTCGTAATTTGTTGGAACCTTGGCAACCCCTCTCAAGGAAAGTGCTTTTCCACAGTCACTGCTTAGGGCTACTTGAAGCGGAAACAAATCATAGAGACAAAACTGAGAACTCCTTCATTTTGTCAAGTTTCAAAGTGCTACTACAAACCCTGTTGGATTTAGAGTTCCAAATTCATCTATCTGTATAGGAGAGAACAGAGTGAAACCTAAATATAAAAATTGCTACTGTAGACGAACGCTTCAACCTAGAATAACAAAATTTGGTTAGCCAAGTTGGATTTGTGTACTGATAATTACCACCAAGTGTCATCAAGATTGCATGAAAAAATATTTGCTGGAATTACGGAAACTCGTTATTTCTTAGAAGCCTGGCAACCCCTCTCAATGAAAGTGCTTTTCCACAGTCTCTGCTTAGAGCTACTTGAAGCGGAAACAAATCATAGAGAAAAAACTGAGAACTCCTTTATTTTGTCAAGGTTCAAAGAGCTACTACAAACCATGTTGGATTTAGAGTTCCAAATTCATCTATCTATATAGCAGAGAATAGAGTGAAACCTAAACATAAAAACTGCTACTGAAAACGAACGCTTCAACATAGAAGAACAAAATTTGGTGAGTGAAGTGGGATTAGTGTACCGATCGTAAACACCAAGTATCATCAAGATTGGGTGAAAAAATATTTGCTGGTATTTCGGATACTCGTAATTTCTTGGAAGCTTGGCAACCCCTCTCAATGAAAGTGCGTATCCACCATCTGTGCCTAGGGCTACTTGAAGAGGAAACAAACCACAGAGACAAAACAGAGAACTCCTTTATTTTGTCAAGTTTCAAAGAGCCACTACAAACCATGTTGGATTTAGAGTTCCAAATTCATCTATCTATATAGCAGAGAACAGAGTGAAACCTAAACATAAAAACTGCTACTGTAGACGAACGCTTCAACCAAGAAGAACAAAATTTGGTGATCCAAGTGGGATTTGTGAACTGATCATTACCACCAAGTGTCATCAAGATTGCGTGAAAGAATATTTGCTGGTATTTCGGAAACTCGTTATTTCTTAGAAGCCTGGCAACCCCACTCAATGAAAGTGCTTTTCCAGAGTCTGTTCCTAGGGTACTTGAAGAGGAAACAAACCATAGAGACAAAACTGAGAACTCCTTTATTTTGTCAAGTTTCAAAGAGCTACTACAAACCATGTTGGATTTAGAGTTCCAAATTCATCTATCTATATAGGAGAGAAGAGAGTGAAACCTAAACATAAAAACTGCTACTGTAAACGAACACTTCATCCTAGAAGAAGAAAATTTGCTGAGCCAAGTGGGATTTGTGGACTTGTCAATACCACCACGTATCATCAAGATTGGGTTACAAAATATTTGCTGGTATTTCAGAAACTCGTAATTTCTTGGAAGCTTGGCAACCCCTTTCAATGAAAGTGCTTTTTCACAGTCTCTACTTAGGGCTACATGAAGCGGAAACAAATCATAGAGACAAAATTGAGAACTCTTTTACTTTGTCTAGTTTCAAAGAGCTAATACAAACCATTTTGGATTTAGAGTTCCAAATTCATCTATCCATATAAGAGAGAACATAGTGAAACATAAATATAAAAACTGCTAATGTAGACGAACGCTTCAACATAGAAGAACAAAATTTGGTGAGCCAAGTGGGATTTGTGGACTGATCATTACCACCAAGTGTCATCAAGATTGCTTGAAAAAATATTTGCTGGTATTTCGGAATCTCGTGATTTCTTATAAGCTTGGCAAGCCCACTCAATGAAAGTGCTTTTCCACAGTCTGTTCTTAGCGGTACTTGAAGAGGAAACAAACCATAGAGACAAAACTGAGAACTCCTTTATTTTCTCAAGTTTCAAAGAGCTATTACAAACCATGTTGGATTTAGAGTTCCAAATTCATCTATCTATATAGGAGAGAACAGAGTGAAACCTAAACATAAAAACAGCTACTGTAAACGAACGCTTCAACCTAGAAGAACAAAATTTGGTGAGCCAAGTGGGATTTGTGTACCGATCTTCACCACCAAGAATCATCAAGATTGGGTGAAAAAATATTTGCTGGTAATTCGGAAACTCGTTATTTCTTAGAAGCTTTGCAACCCCTCTCAATGAAAGTGCTTTTCCACAGTCTCTGCTTAGGGCTACTTGAAGCAGAAACAAATCATAGAGACAAAACTGAGAACTCCTTTATTTTGTCAAGTTTCAAGGAGCTACTACAAACCATGTTGAATTTAGAGTTCCAAATTCATCTATCTTTATAGGAGAGAACAGAGTGAAAACTAAACATAAAAACTGCTACTGTAAACGAACGCTTCAAACTAGAAGAACAAAATTTGCTGAGCCAAGTGAGATTTGTGGACTTGTCATTACCACCACGTATCATCAAGATTGGGTGAAAAAATATTTGCTGGTATTTCGGAAACTCGTAATTTCTTGGTAGCTTGACAACCTCTCTCAATGAAAGTGCGTATCCACCGTCTGTGCCTAGGGCTACTTGAAGAGGAAACAAACCATAGAGACAAAACAGAGAACTCCTTTATTTTGTCAAGTTTCAAAGAGCCACTACAAACCATGTTGGATTTAGAGTTCCAAATTCATCTATCTATATAGCTGAGAACAGAGTGAAACCTAAACATAAAAACTGCTACTGTAGACGAACGCTTCAACCAAGAAGAACAAAATTTGGTGATCCAAGTGGGATTTGTGCACTGATCATTACCACCAAGTATCATCAAGATTGGGTGAAAAAATAGTTGCTGGTATTTCGGAAACTCGTAATTTGTTGGAACCTTGGCAACCCCTCTCAAGGAAAGTGCTTTTCCACAGTCACTGCTTAGGGCTACTTGAAGCGGAAACAAATCATAGAGACAAAACTGAGAACTCCTTCATTTTGTCAAGTTTCAAAGTGCTACTACAAACCCTGTTGGATTTAGAGTTCCAAATTCATCTATCTGTATAGGAGAGAACAGAGTGAAACCTAAATATAAAAATTGCTACTGTAGACGAACGCTTCAACCTAGAATAACAAAATTTGGTTAGCCAAGTTGGATTTGTGTACTGATAATTACCACCAAGTGTCATCAAGATTGCATGAAAAAATATTTGCTGGAATTACGGAAACTCGTTATTTCTTAGAAGCCTGGCAACCCCTCTCAATGAAAGTGCTTTTCCACAGTCTCTGCTTAGAGCTACTTGAAGCGGAAACAAATCATAGAGAAAAAACTGAGAACTCCTTTATTTTGTCAAGGTTCAAAGAGCTACTACAAACCATGTTGGATTTAGAGTTCCAAATTCATCTATCTATATAGGAGAGAACAGAGTGAAACCTAAAAATAAAAACGGCTACTGAAAACGAACGCTTCAACATAGAAGAACAAAATTTGGTGAGTGAAGTGGGATTGGTGTACCGATCGTAAACACCAAGTATCATCAAGATTGGGTGAAAAAATATTTGCTGGTATTTCGGATACTCGTAATTTCTTGGAAGCTTGGCAACCCCTCTCAATGAAAGTGCGTATCCACCATCTGTGCCTAGGGCTACTTGAAGAGGAAACAAACCATAGAGACAAAACAGAGAACTCCTTTATTTTGTCAAGTTTCAAAGAGCCACTACAAACCATGTTGGATTTAGAGTTCCAAATTCATCTATCTATATAGCAGAGAATAGAGTGAAACCTAAACATAAAAACTGCTACTGTAGACGAACGCTTCAACCAAGAAGAACAAAATTTGGTGATCCAAGTGGGATTTGTGAAATGATCATTACCACCAAGTATCATCAAGGTTGGATGAAAAAATATTTGCTGGTATTTGGGAAACTCGTAATTTGTTGGAACCTTGGCAACCCCTCTCAAGGAATGTGCTTTTCAACAGTCACTGCTTAGGGCTACTTGAAGCGGAAACAAATCATAGAGACAAAACTGAGAACTCCTTTATTTTGTCAAGTTTCAAGGAGCTACTACAAACCATGTTGAATTTAGAGTTCCAAATTCATCTATCTTTATAGGAGAGAACAGAGTGAAAACTAAACATAAAAACTGCTACTGTAAACGAACGCTTCAAACTAGAAGAACAAATTTTGGTGAGCCAAGTGGGATTTTTGGACTTGTCAATACCACCACGTATCATCAAGATTGGGTGAATAAATATTTGCTGATAATTCGGAAACTCGTTATTTCTTAGAAGCTTGTCAACCCCTCTCAATGAAAGTGCTTTTCCACAGTCTCTGCTTAGGGCTACTTGAAGCGAAAACAAATCATAGAGACAAAACTGAGAACTCCTTTATTTTCTCAAGTTTCAAAGAGCTACTACAAACCATGTTGGATTTAGAGTTCCAAATTCATCTATGTATATAGGAGAGAACAGAGTGAAACCTAAAAATAAAAACTGCTACTGAAAACGAACGTGTCAACATAGAAGAACAAAATTTGGTGAGTCAAGTGGGACTTGTGATCTGATCGTAAACACCAAGTATCATCAAGATTGGGTGAAAAAATATTTGCTGGTATTTCGGAAACTCGTAATTGCTTGGAAGCTTGGCAAACGCTCTCAATGAAAGTGCGTATCCACCGTATGAGCCTAGGGCTACTTGAAGAGGAAACAAACCATAAAGACAAAACAGAGAACTCCTTTATTTTGTCAAGTTTCAAAGAGCCACTACAAACCATGTTGGATTTAGAGTTCCAAATTCATCTATCTATATAGCAGAGAACAGAGTGAAACCTAAACATAAAAACTGCTACTGTAAACGAACGCTTCAAACTAGAAGAACAAAATTTGGTGAGCCAAGTGGGATTTGTGGACTTGTCATTACCACCACGTATCATCAAGTTTGGGTGAAAAAATATTTGCTGGTATTTCGGAAACTCGTAATTTCTTGGAAGCTTGGCAACCCCTCTCAATGAAAGTGCTTTTCACAGTCTCTGCTTAGGGCTACTTGAAGCGGAAACAAATCATAGAGACAAAATGAGAACTCCTTTATTTTGTCAAGGTTCAAACAGCTACTACAAACCATGTTGGATTTAGAGTTCCAAATTCATCTATCTATATAGGAGAGAACAGAGTGAAACCTAAAAAGAAAAACTGCTACTGAAAACGAACGCTTCAACATAGAAGAACAAAATTTGGTGAGTCAAGTGGGATTTGTGAACCGATCGTAAACACCAAGTATCATCAAGATTGGGTGAAAAAATATTTGCTGGTATTTCGGAAACTCGTAATTTGTTGGAACCTTGGCAACAACTCTCAAGGAAAGTGCTTTTCCACAGTCACTGCTTAGGGCTACTTGAAGCGGAAAAAAATCATAGAGAAAAAACTGAGAACTCCTTTATTTTGTCAAGTTTCAAAGAGCTACTACAAACCATGTTGGATTTAGAGTTCCAAATTCATCTATCTATATAGGAGAGAACAGAGTTAAACCTAAATATAAAAATTGCTACTGTAGACGAATGCTTCAACCTAGAAGAACAAAATTTGGTGAGCCAAGTGGGATTTGGATTTCGATCATTACCACCATGTATCATCAACATTGGGTGACAAAATATTTGCTGGTATTTCGGAAACTCGTTATTTTTTGGAAGCTTGGCAACCCCTTTCAATGAAAGTGCTTTTCCACAGTCTCTGCTTAGGGCTACATGAAGCGGAAACAAATCATAGAGACAAAACTGAGAACTCCTTTACTTTGTCTAGTTTCAAAGAGCTACAACAAACCATATTGGATTTAGAGTTCCAAATTCATCTATCCATATATGAGAGAACATAGTGAAACCTAAATATAAAAACTGCTACTGTAGACGAACGCTTCAACCTAGAAGAACAAAATTATGTGAGCCAAGTGGGAATTGTGGACTGATCATTACCACCAAGTGTCATCAAGATTGCTTGAAAAAATATTTGCTGGTATTTCGGAAACTCATTATTTCTTAGAAGCTTTGCAACCCCTCTCAAGGAAAGTGCTTTTCCACAGTCACTGCTAAGGACTACTTGAAGCGGAAACAAATCATAGAGACAAAACTGAGAACTCCTTTATTTTGTCAAGTTTCAAAGAGCTACTACAAACCATGTTGGATTTAGAGTTCGAAATTCATCTATCCATATAGGAGAGAACAGAGTGAAACCTAAATATAAAAATTGCTACTGTAGACGAACGCTTCAACCTAGAAGAACAAAATTTGGTGAGCCAAGTGGGATTTGTGTACTAATCATCACCAATAAGTATCATCAAGATTGGGTGAAAAATATTTGCTGGTATTTCGGAAACTCTTTATTTCTTGGAAGCTTGGCAACCCATCTCAATGAAAGTGCTTTTCCACAGTCTGTTCTTAGCGGTACTTGAAGAGGAAACAAACCATAGAGACAAAACTGAGAACTCCTTTATTTTGTCAAGTTTCAAAGAGCTATTACAAACCATGTTGGATTTAGAGTTCCAAATTCATCTATCTATATAGGAGAGAACAGAGTGAAACCTAAACATAAAAACAGCTACTGTAAACGAACGCTTCAACCTAGAAGAACAAAATTAGGTGAGCCAAGTAGGATTTGTGGACTTGTCATTACCACCAAGAATCATCAAGATTGGGTGAAAAAATATTTGCTGGTAATTCGGAAACTCCTTATTTCTTAGAAGCTTGGCAACCCCTCTCAATGAAAGTGGTTTTCCACAGTCTCTGCTTAGGGCTACTTGAAGCGGAAACAAATCATAGAGAAAAAACTGAGAACTCCTTTATTTTGTCACGTTTCAAAGAGCTACTACAAACCATGTTGGATTTAGAGTTCCAAATTCATCTATCCATATAGGAGAGAACAGAGTGAAACCTAAATATAAAAATTGCTACTGTAGACGAACGCTTCAACCTAGAAGAACAAAATTTGGTGAGCCAAGTGGGATTTGTGTACTAATCATCACCACCAAGTATCATCAAGATTGGGTGAAAAAATATTTGCTGGTATTTCGGAAACTCGTTAATTCTTGGAAGCTTGGCAACCCATCTCAATGAAAGTACGTATCCACCGTCTGTGCCTAGGGCTACTTGAAGAGGAAACAAACCATAGAGACAAAACAGAGAACTCCTTTATTTTTGTCAAGTTTCAAAGAGCCACTACACACCATGTTGGATTTACAGTTCCAAATTCATCTATCTATATAGCAGAGAACACAGTGAAACCTAAACATAAAAACTGCTACTGTAGACGAACGCTTCAACCAAGAAGAACAAAATTTGGTGATCCAAGTGGGATTTGTGAACTGATCATTACCACCAAGTGTCATCAAGATTGCGTGAAAGAATATTTGCTGGTATTTCGGAAACTCGTTATTTCTTAGAAGCTTGGCAACCCCACTCAATGAAAGTGCTTTTCTAGAGTCTGTTCCTAGGGGTACTTGAAGAGGAAACAAACCATAGAAACAAAACTGAGAACTCCTTTATTTTGTCAAGTTTCAAAGAGCTACTACAAACCATGTTGGATTTAGTGTTCCAAATTCATCTATCTATATAGCAGAGAACAGAGTGAAACCTAAACATAAAAACTGCTACTGTAAACGAACACTTCATCCTAGAAGAACAAAATTTGCTGAGCCAAGTGGGATTTGTGGACTTGTCAATACCACCACGTATCATCAAGATTGGGTTACAAAATATTTGCTGGTATTTCGGAAACTCGTAATTTCTTGAAAGCTTGGCAACCCCTTTCAATGAAAGTGCTTTTCCACAGTCTCTGCTTAGGGTTACATGAATCGGAAACAAATCATAGAGACAAAATTGAGAACTCTTTTACTTTGTCTAGTTTCAAAGAGCTACTACAAACCATTTTGGATTTAGAGTTCGAAATTCATCTATCCATATATGAGAGAACATAGTGAAACATAAATA